>NC_048897.1:48475094-48615608 GCF_011077185.1 Oxyura jamaicensis | reverse complement strand
TCCCACAGTTTTAACACTTTATCGTTTAAAGCCTAGGAGTGAGGCTTAATTCCGCCCGCGGAGTCTTGATAAGAGTTCAGCGTGGTTGCATCCCGGTGATTTTAGGGGGGCTGGCCTGAGAAGTGAGTGTGAGAATGGGTACTGTCAGGTCTTGGACCAGACCGAGAGGCCGCCAGGAAATGCCCTTTCTGCACTTCGTGTTGCAGAAGGGCCTTCTTCCACGTGAGCCCGTTCAGATGAAAGGTGGAGATTGATCAGGTGTTCAGGTGCATTACATTTACATAAGGGCTGATCAGCAAGGGTATTCCCTCCCTGCCCCACATTTTAATAAGAACTACAGAAAATGAGCATTAAAGAAAACGTTGCATTTCACAGGTGCCTCAGTTCCATCATTTGAAAGCTTTGCAGCCAACTGCCTGGCAGATCTGCAGACTGTTACACAAATTGCTACCAGAGGTGATATTTCTGGGAGGGAGAATTTTTTATGAGTAAGCATATACCTCCTTAAACCACCTGAGTCATGCGTTCTATTTTTAATACAGCAGAGTTTCGGAGACTCAGCATGTCAGGATGGCGGTGATAGGGCATGAAGCATAAGGTGACACGTGAAGGCCTCCTGAAGGGGGGAAAAAGAGGAGAGAACCTTGTGTACGCTGTAGGATCACCAAATTCACTTACACATGTATTTTTTCCTAATGACTACATCAATCCCTGACGGCAGGGTTGCAGTTTTGGGGCACTCCCCTCCAGCCTCCCAGGTAGGTAGATGACAAAGGGAGGTGGTCGTGGGAGGACAGCGGGTAAGTAGCCACGCTTCGCCAGTACAAACAGAGGTGTGTTGCTTCCTGCATCGAGGCCAGTCGCTCAGGCAATGTGGCCTGCTCTCTGAATTTCCACGACCAACCCCAACCGTAGCGTGTTTTTCACTGGGGAATTTTGTTTGACTGGTTAATCCGTACGGCGGATTCAGGGCATGCTGCAGTGGGTGTCACCGAACTTGTTTTACAGGGTTTTCCAACAAAAACATCCAGGGTGGTGTTTCCTGCCCTCCGTAGGCCGATGCCCTGCGGAGGCAGGAGGCTGCTTGCAGTTGCTTTTCCAATCCTGCCCTTGCGCAATGGCTCCGGCGGTCACCAGCTGCAGCCCCAGGCTCTTGGCTTCTTCTCAGCCCTTGGGTGCTGGCTGCACGATGGCTCGTGGCCCACTTGTCACCTTCAGTATCCACAACCTCCAGCTTTCTCATGTTTGGATCCCTTTGGCTTACGTCCTTTGTGGAAGTAGGTAAGGTGATCGCTCTGCGGGGAGCGTCAAAGTGTTTCTTGAGGGAAATGCTGGTGAAGGGTGGAAGGCCTTATACCTCTGTCCACAATGGTGCCCGAGGTTCTAGGGGTGGAAGCAGCTTGGATTGGCATTTAGATGAAAGTTGTGATGTTAAGGATGTGGGTTAATTTCAAGGGGATCATTTCAGACACAGAAATATTATAGAGGGACAACCTCACCCAGCTGTTCTGAAGACAAGTCCCAAAGTCCTTGTGGAAGGAGCCGTGTTTGCTCAGCTTGTCCCTGTTGGACACTAAACGGCTGTTGGTGCATAAAGCTGGCAGGATTGGGCCCAGTCACTCACAGTAATGTGTATTTCCCCGAAATGATGATAGTGAATAATTCGCTGTCTGGGATCTTTTAGAGATTTAATAGTCAAGAAGACTTTGTTGTGTGTGTACAAAGTCTGCTTTGGCCAAGAAGGTTAAAGGCGGTCGGTGTTAAGTGGGCACCTCCATGGTGTCAGAAACTGGAGGGATCTTAGGTTTTCTGAACAACTTATCCTTTGGGTTTGGGGGTTTCTGTACTGGGTCACCCAGGCTGATGGTCACCCTGGAATTTAGGGTGGCTGTTGCTTTCTTGGAGGGTCTGCAGAATCAAAAATTCCCTGGTGAAGTAGTTATTTTCATTTGGGGATGGGGAGGTGGAAAAATAAACTTGTTATACATTTTTATGTAACATTATTTAAATGTGTCCAGGAGCATACAAAAAAAAAACAAAACACGACATAAAATTCTGTCTTCAGAGGCTTTCCGTTTTTTTAAGGGTGCATACACAAGGGTATGCTCCCCTGATTTGTTTTTAATTTGCTTTTAGTAGTGCCAGATAATACCAAGCTATTATTGTGCGTTTTATACGGATAAGGAAATACTAGTCCCTGTTTGTCGGAGCAGGAACTATGTTTTTAACACAGCTGTGGTGACCCTAATACAACAGTGCTTTTGAGTAGGTGCACAGGTCTCGTGTCATTACAGAGCAGCGTGGTGTTTACTAGAGAACCCGCAGCATTGTTGAGTGCTTCTCAGCTGCTGTTTGGGTAAAACAGCTAGGCTCAAATGTTGTCCAGAACTGATCATCTGTACCTTGGGATTGTTGTTTCCTTGTTTGCGGCGGTAGCCTGGTGGGTTTGGGTTGGCTGCGTATTTCAGCTGCCTTAGGAAATGGTGCCATGTGAAGTGTGAATGGCAATTTTGAGCACTTTTTTTCAGTTGATGTTACACAGAGACTGGAGCGAACAAAAATATTGTGCAAAATGAGTATTTTTGCAAAATGGGCCAGCTCTTCAGAGGGTGGCAGGTGGGGTTTATGATAAAACAGACACCTAAAAATACTTCTTCCAAGCTATTTCTGTGCACACTAATAAGAGCCGCACACAAGCGCCCAGTGGATCTGTGCGCTGAGCTTGGTGCTTGTGCATGGCAGGAGCTCTGTGTAAGGAAGAACAGACTTGTGGATATTTATCTTACTTGAAATCATTGATGAAAATTCAAGCACGATCAGTTTATGAACACGGGGATGATTCAGCCATGCATCTTCCTCCAAATACCCTGTGTCTCTTGTCCAAGTGCCTTCATCCACCACTGAGTAACGACACCGGGCTGTTCTGGTTCGTGTGGCTCATGGCATAACGGGTGCAGATATAAATACAAACAAGAACATAATGTACCTTGATAAAATAGATTTTTTGTTGTTGTTTTTGCCTCTTTGATCCTCAATTATTATATGTCGTCTTGCTTCTCGTTCCCATGTTGTGCAACCAACTCTCCTCATCTCTGCCGCTAAAGGAAGGCGATAGATGCATAGCACAATTTTAACCATGATTAAATAGTCTGAAACGTGCTGCAACTTTGGAAGAACAGTTTGTGTTACCTCTTTGGCAAGTAAGGTGTTTGCTTGCTTTGAGTCCTGTTTGATAACCTTTGAAGTTACCTCCAGCTTCACTGGAATAGGGCTGGGATTTTATTCCCTACAATCTGTAGGAAATGGTTGAGATGCCAGCGTAGCTAACGAAGGTCTGACACGTCCTCCTTATTTAATACCTTCCTCTAGAAGTACTTGCACTGAGTGTGACCGTAAGACTTAATTTCAGAAAGTTTGAGTAATGTTCACCAACTTATATTAAAATAGCAATATGTAGTATGTTGAAAATAGCAGTTGCTGTTTATTTTTAAGCTCAAGGAAAAATGTTTTTTTGAGTGATTAAATTTACAATGCAAAAATATGTTTCCTCCCAGGCTTTAAGTAGGTCAGGATCAATTGCAGCCTGACCTGCTCAATGGCCAGCGTGGGATGTGGGGGAGGAGGGTTTGGTGGGCTTTCCTTTCTCCTGTTTCTTTAATAAGTCAAAATATATTTGGTTTTGAGACTTGTTCCACTGGCCACATGTTGTATTTTGTAGGGTATTTCAAGACATCTCTGAAATATTTATCATGCTGCGTCCCACTAAGAATGTAATCTTAAGGTCTCCACTGTTTATGAAGCACAGTCTATATTTTATCTCATGCTGAGTCAAGATGTGATAATGGTTGTTTAGGGATTATGTGAAAATGGAGTGAGGAATGACCCTTAAAAATTGGTAGGAAGTAGGAGATTCCCAGATGAGACTGGGGGGGGGGGGGGGGGGAGCTGTTGGAATTGCTACTGTGGGGATTTTCTCAAGAGTATTTCCTTTGCAGGTATACTGAGGGAAATTAAGATTGGTGAGATAAAGAAGCTTTGTGAAAAAAAAAATGCACTAAGATGTGTTTGGTTACAGAAACTAAAATCAAGCCTGTAGCTAGTAATGTGGTAGGGCCCTTGGATGCTAACACCAGGAGCGCCAGCAGTGCCACCTCTCCTAAATAAGTGACCTGTTCTGACAGGAGAATGCATTATTTGCTTTGGGTTTCATACTTTACATCTTCTTCAACTATTTTAGGTTACAAAAAAAAAAAAAAAAAAAAGGTTTGCCAAAAGCCTGGTGCTGGGTTGCAGAGCTCTGTGTGGCCTGTGGCCCTTTCGGGGCAGACGTTCTGCAGGTTTCCCCGGACTGTCAAGTGCCTGGCCGTGTGGAAACGCAAGCAGTGAGTGGTCCCTTTCAGCCCTGTTTGTCTGCGTGATTATTTTGAAGTGAATTTGCTCAGCGAGCCGTGAATTGTTAGATTTATTTTTAATTTTTTGATACGAATCTGGCATGTGAAAGATTACCTCTTACGCTTTATGTCTACATTTTCAAAAATGGAAATACACTTTTCACTGTTTGCAAGTGATTTTTTTTCTTTTTTCTTTTTAATGCTTGTCTTTTATTTTAAAAGATACTTGCCCAGGCTTCTCTCTTCAAGGATTAAATCTCAATGTGGATGCAAGATGGCAATAAAATGTTCTTGAGTCTCCCTTTTGATGAGCTTTTTGCAGCTTAACGCTAACAATAATTTAGAGTCAGCTCTGTAAGGTATTTAAGGACTGCGCAGAGATCATTCTTCCTTCTCTGACGTTCAGCTGTTCGCACTGTTTTAGTAAAGGCAACAGAGATTTAGCAAGCCGTTCTGTACAGTGCTTTAGGTCAGGAAATTACGAATGGCTGAATCAATTGAAATTCCAGTAGGGAATTGGGGTATGATGTAAAGCTACCTACACCTGTCAGGGAAACCTGAGTGCTGTCTACAACAAAAATACCACTGAGTCCTTACTATTCAAAGGCTGTTGGGACCTTTTGTCTGCCTCTCTGCCAGCAGTTTGCTCACTAAGGCAGTGTTGGACTGATGATAAGGAGGGCATGACAACTTGTTGAGTCTTGATTCAACTTTTTGCTGCAGAGAAATCATCCCTCTAAACTTGTTTTACTTGTGAGCTAAGCCATGTCATAGCACAAGGCGTACAGAAATATGCATCAGCTAATACATACTTTCTGCCAGAGATTCTTTATAATATGCTAGTAGGGTAGATATCCATATTATGTACATATTAAATTGCATGTGCTATCTGAAATAAGACAAACTGGGAATACTTACTCTCTCATTTTCCTCTGAGCTATTGTATCAGCTGTTAAGGTCAGGCAATCAGAATGGTATGATGAAAAGATGGAAAAGTTGACCCAAGTGAATCAAATTTGGATCTTGGAGACATGTGTATCGTGTTTTATGACAGATAAGATAAATTAACTGGTTTTCAGTAGAAGAACATGAATCTGTGTAATTTAAGAAAGAGTGCTTTAAGATTGAGGGTTAGGAGTTATTTCTGTTATGAGCAGAAGGAGCAGATGCTAGAACATCTGTGCCATTAACGTCGTTGTTTTAGAAGAGAAATAAATTCAATATGCAAAGATGCATGTAATATATCTTCATGAAAATTAGCTTTTAAAAATCCTTTCTATTTTTCTTCTTCAGTCATTGTTCTCTCTGGCTTTCAGGATTCAGAACAAGCTGCTAGGAACATAGATAGCAGTGGAAGACCCCTTCTTGGTTATCAAATATCTAGTTACCTTTTAAAACATCCAGGTCATAAATTTTTCCTCATGAGCTTATTAAACTTCATTATGAAACTGACTTTTGCCCTGCTGCTCCTATTGGAGGTGGTTCCACACTTACTGTTGTGGCTGGTTAAAAACTGCAGTTTCCAGTATGAATTTTTATGCTACTGGTTAGAGCTGTCAGATTCAGTTTAAGTACCTTTTCTGTTCTTTCTGCTCTGATAAGCCTATCTTCCCAATCTTGTGATCATCCTGGTTGCTCTTTTCTGCATTTCCAGGCTGAGCTCATCTGTCTTGAGTGTGAGTGACCAGACCTGCAAATGTGATTTTAGTTGAAGGGGTGGTAACGGTCTGTCTGACAGCAGTAGTTGTTCTGATGCATCCTTGGGTTGCACGTGCCTTTTCCTGGCTGCTTTGCACTGCAGAGGGACCATGAGAAAATTTTTAATAATTATTGTACTGGGGTGCCTTGCCTGCTTCTTGGTACTTTTTAAATGATGAGCTCCCAGTAGCTTGGTGACTTTTTTCACACGCACAAATTTTTGTTTGGTTGTGTTGCCTTCTGTTTCTGCTGTGGAGGTACTTGCCTGTAAAGTGATCTCGTATCCATTGTTTAAAAGATTCTGAAATAATTACATGCTTTTTGGCTCTTTTATTTTTAGCAATTCTGAAGAATAGTTCTAATCCTTTGTCTGCTTCTGCACCTGTTCTTCTTGTATGTCTTGTTGTAACCGTGCTTTGGAGGTGGGGTGCTCAGGTGGCTTAGGGTACCCTGAAATCATGAAGGACACTTCTGGGTTGTGTTCTGTCTCCTTATACTTCTGGATCAAACTGAAATAATGTCATAAAAACTGTGTAAGAAGGGAAGGACAAAATTTAATAAACAGTGTTGTGTGTTCTTGAATTCAGAGCTTGGGAAGAGGACCAGCTCTTCGTGCTGTCCCACCCAGAGGCTCTCCCTGTAACTTAGTTCTGGGATCTTGTTTGGCTTGAAAGGGCCTTCCTGGGGCCCCGGCTCTGCCAGGCACCTTCACAAGTTTGGTTTGCTGTGGTTACCTGTGAAGGAGCCTTCTTCTAGGGGAAGTATTTCTCTAAGGGTTGAGTTGTCTTCCCTCAGGTGGTGTTCATGTCTTCCAGAGAGGAGGTGGGGTCTCCTCTTTGAAGAGCTTCTGAAGCTGCCTGGCTGTGGGTGTGGGCTCCCTGCTCTGGGTGGCCCTGCTGGAGCTCGGGTTGGACCAGGTGGACCCAGAAGTTCCTGCCAACCCCAACCAGTCTGTGATTCTGTGCTGGACCCTGGGGAGGGTCTTTTATTCCCAGAGAATGCGATCCCACATTGGCCTACACCATTGAAGGCTGCCTGCTGTGGCGCTGCCCTCTCCCCTTGCTGCTCTGGCACTGGTGTTCCTGTCATGGGCATGTCTGCAGTCAGGGGACCCGAAAAAACAGGGGACATGGTCAAAACCACCCCCGTGTCAATGCTGTGGCAGAAGCTGCCTGAATGGGAACACTGTTTGCAGGATGCCCTTGCCCGGCTGAAGGCTGCAGTCAGTCAGGCAGCCGGGCTTGCTGGGGCCTGCAGTTCATTCGAGGGCTCTCCTGGTTCTGCTTCCAGATGGGGTCTGTGAAGCTACTGAGGTCCATGGCACTGCCTGCAGCACCTGCCTGTGCTGCTGGGCACCTCACTGCATCGCCTGGTGCTGCACAGCCCCTCTTCAAGCTTCAGCTTCCCAAATGAGCGACCGATCCTTAAACGTGTCTGGCTCTCAAGGCTCCGTGGCAGCAGTGTGATGTGCTCCCTGCTCTGACTGGGATTTTATATTTGGCAACATGCTGCTTAAGCGTTCTTACCCTCGTTGCTCGTTCCGACGTTCACTTTGCCCTTTGCTGTGTGCTGGTGTAAGCATTTGTGAGCTATGTGGTGAACCAAATGGGAGAGTTCATCTGGCAGCAAAATAACCCAGCAACTAGCCATGTGGCTGCACAAATGTTTGTTTCTGCCCCGCAGGAGACGACAGCAGGGGAAGGAGGTCATACAGCGGCGTGAAGGGAGATGAGAGCAGCAGCAGCAGCTTTGGCACTGGTGCTGGCTTAACCTGTATAAATACAATTTTGGTTTTCCTAGGCTGAATATACAAGCCCGAGGTTGCTAAGACTTCTGCTACTCGTGAGAATGGGAGCTGGTGTCTTACCTCTTGTTCGGTCGCTCATTTCCAACCGAAATGAATGACACTGTTTACCTAAAATTATTTACCTGCAAGGAAATAGTTGACTTCCTTGTATCATAAAACACGATGTGGGCTGGAGCTAGCATGCAGCACTTTTGTGACAGGTTGTGCTTTCACAGTCTTTTCAAACCAAGCAACCTTCATGGTTCTTCCTTACATACAGCTCTTGGTGCCCTGGCAATGTTTCCAGCGCTGTCTGGAACATGGAAGATGTAGCTATTGTTCCAATAGACTGCTCTTTTTAACTTTTTAAGTGTGTGTACATGCCCCCACAGTGTCTCTCTGTTTTTGAATGGATTAAGGAAACTGGACTGTGTAGTTTTATGCTTAGGGTGAAATAGAAGGCAGTGCTCTTGGCAGAAATTTGGCTTGATTCCTCCTGAAGGCTGAGAGAGATGAGCCAACATACGCAGATCATTCAACAGGTATGTCTACAAGAGATTGGTAAAGGTTTTGATTTTGAGAGGTCGTCTTGATTTTGAGCTTTAAAAAAGCTTACGTGCTTCCCATTGAGACCCCAAACCACTGCTGTCTTTTTGGAAAACCGTAGTCACGTGCCTGGTTCTCTTCCAGATGTGTGTTTTATCAACTTTATCTTCTTACTTTCTGAGATTAGATGTGAAATGTGGGGAGTGTCTTGTGACAAGCCCTCAGTATTGTGGTCAGGATATCCCGTCATGTCATAAATACCATTTATTTTTTTTCCCTTTTACCATACAGCCTTATTTCCTTGTCTTGATTCCACATGCCATTGTTGCACTGTAAAATGCATTGAAAAGACAGAACAGAAGGTAGAAGCCTCAAGTGAAAGATTTGTCTTAACTATTTTGGGTCCCCAAAGCGTTTCTTTTTCTGTTATCTGTGTTTTTTTTTTTTTTTTTTTTTTTTTTTTTTTTTTTTCTCACGTGTGATTTCTGGTATTTGCAGGTGTTTCATAAGACCGAGCAAGCGAATGCTCAAAATACTTGCGCTGACAAGGTCTGCAGGTTCTGGGGGCAGGTCAACCCACACAATGGCGCGCACATTTCTCCCAAGGTCACAAAAGGATATGGGACTAGAATGGAGCAACGTGTCCTATATGGAGTTTGCTGTGAGATCTTAAACTTGTTAATTATGTTTCTCCTTCGTCTTGGGAGCCAGTGGGCAGTACTGAGCTGGACGACACCTGAAAAAAATGCAGTTCCTAGATTTAAGGCAGACGTGGAGAATTTTGTAATTGTCTCCTAGGTTCAGGTGAACTGTGGGCAGCTACTAATCCTGGAAGCTACCAAGCCTGATGGTTGTTGAGAACCTGAAAAACTTGCAACGGTTCTTATTGAAAGAGAATAAAACAGAATAAAAGGGTTATTGACATAGCTGGATTATTATTTTAGCGAATGTGTTTGCCCAGTAGACTGTAATGGACTTGAAGTAGTTATTCTGGTACATTGGGTAAATTCTCTATCGATTTTGGTATGCCTAGTCATTGTGAAAACTTATTTCTCAATGCCACACAGCTGCTCTTGAGTTGTCAGGCATTGGCCTGTCAAGCATTGGCCTGTCACTTCGACTCAATTGAGATAAATGTGCCACAAGATATGTTTTTATTATTGTGTGCTCAATTGAGTATGCATTAGTACCTCGTGAAGAATCACTTTATTTAAGTACCTCTAAAATATTTTCTACATACTATCCACAGTTAATATCATAAAAGGTTTTTCTCTAATTTTTTGAAGGGGCATTGTGGAAAAAGAAAAGGTTCATGTACTGAGTGAGTTAAGTTTCAGCTTGCTGCAAAATCCTCTAGTCAGGTCTAAGACACTTGAAATGGTTTTGTAATGGAGATGTTGAAACACAATGGGTGGTGGGAATGTTTCTGTTTATTATTAATTCACTCAGTATGTCTTTTTTTGCTTTAAATGCCAGTCATTCAGGACTGTAGTTCAACCACTACCTGGTCTGCTTTCTTTCTGGTAAGTGCAGTTGAGATGTACTGGTCTGTAGTGTTTGCAGGATGGTCAGGGCATGTATACGGGTGTTTGGAAAACAGGGTTAACTGTGGCTGAGTGTCTTCTGAATTTTTGAGATGTCTGGGTTCATTTAACCTCCTCCTTTCTGCAATATGGAGCAGAACTCGTCTGACAGAACAGAAATGAAACAAAAGTGTACGCGTGCATCCTTTTCCCAAAAGATATAAATAGTCTAAAGGAAAGATTGTATGCTTAGCAGCTTGGCAGATGATGCTGAGAACTGACATAATACAGATATAGACAGTACCGGAGCCTTTTTTTTGTTATGCTTTATTGTTTAAAGGAGAAGCTAAGATCAGCTCTCTGGAGCCTTGGTATTTCTGAAAAAAAAATGTAAATGTTAGCAAAGTGATCTCTGAGGTTTTGTCTTGCAGTGCATGTTACTGCGGGCTGAGCAGAGGGGGGCTGCAGACTGAAGGTAGCTTATAAGCAGCATTCTAAAAAAACTAATTTGTTGGTGGCTAGAATTGTGATTTCTGCCTGAAACCTGAAATGCCTTGCTGCTGTAACGAGCTGTCATCTCTAGATGGCACGTAAACTGCTTGTGAGAAGTGCTCGTGTACTGGTTGAAGACAGACCCATCATGGATTTTTCGGCCAAATAAGGTTTTGAGAGCATTTGGAAGTTGTTTCCTTACAAGGTGAGACCAGCAAAATCCTCATTCTTAAGACTGCACAGAATCTGAACAGCAGAGGAAGGAAGGAGCAATGAGCATCTTCTCCAGGCTCCCTCTTGTGTTTTGTGGGCAGGGAAGGGTAGAGATGACCCAAAAGACTAGGCAGCTTCCTCAGCAAGTACCTGAATAAGGATTTCTAAATTCCTGAAGTTGAGCTGCGAAGAGAGACTTACTTTGTTCCCAGCTCCCTCCTCATCGGAGAGCAACTGGTCTCATAAGGTCCTTCGTTCCGAGGCTCTCAGAAATGTTTGGCATCATTGCGGTCCTGCTTCTTTTTCCTCTGTTTGTGCTCCCTGTCCTGTAATGTGGAGCAGAACAGTTGCTTTCACTCAGATCCCATAGCTTCTTGGATCAGGGAGAGCTCATCACTGCCGCATGCTCGAGGAAGAACCTGCCTTCTAGGATGTGTCTGTTAGTCCCTCAGCCTGGTTTGGAAAATAAACCTGCGATGGCCAATAGTAGATGAACTCTTGGCTGTGCAGCAGAAAGCACCGTGGGTTATGAGTACTTGCTAAATGTACTGAAGGCTGTGAAATAATCAGGTTTGACAGCTGCTTGCTCCACGTTGGGCCATTCATATCCCAGTTCAAAAATCTTTGTGCAAGATGCAGTTGTCTAGTCCAAGCTGAGCAAAAAGCCAGTGGATGTTCTTAGAAGCATCGTTGGTTTAAAAATCGAGATTTCTTTCTACAGTAAGCTTCCTTGTGTGTATTTTCTGTTTGTTTTTCATGTTCCCTATCTATAAATCAAGGATCGTTACGATTCTGTAAATAAATTTCCCTCAGACATCAGAACTGAGGAACAAGTGAAAACATATCTCTTTTGCTGATTCCTTCCCCTGCTTTTGTTTGTAGTTCGAGTCTTGGCTATATGTTGAAGTCTGTATTACGTTTTTAATCTAAACTTTTCCACAGTAGAGAGGATCATTTGTTTTGCCTGTTACTTTAAATAACAGAAACATCTTGGTTATAAAAGCTGGAAAAGAGGGTCTTAGGGATTCTAAATACTTGTCTCTGTTTAATAATTGTATCTACTAAAAATAACCTTTGTAAAGAAGGGTAGTAACTCATCCTGTAATAATCCTAGTCAACAGCAAAAGCCATAAAGCTTTTTTTTCCTGAAATGATGAACGGCCGCGTATCTAAGTCCTGCAAATTTGTGCTATGCTCAGCAGAATATAAAATTTGAGAAAGGGTTATCTAGTGCTCCTGCTTGTGAAAACCCTCCTTTGTTTTGTTTGCTCTGTTGTCAGTCGAGCTAGAAAAGCGTGTGGTGCCATCAGGCTACGCTGATGTTGTGAGCCGTTTTCATCCATTCAGACGTCCAAGAGGCTCAACTCCTTGACTTGATCCTTCCTACGTAAAGTCTGTGTGTGTATGGGGTGAGGGAATGCAGATTTGGGCACAAATCTTTTACCCTTTGGAGGCACTTTGTCCAAAACACACGTGAGGTTCCAGTAAGTGTAATTTAGTTGCTAAATATCTTATTTTTTCTGGAGAGGAACTTCTGCTTGTCTTCCGCAATGCATCAGAAACATTTTTAGTAGGATCCTGAAGTCCTTGACCACTGAAGCGTATATACGGCTCGTAGTGCTATTTGAGCATTGGTGCTGCTGACCATTTAGAGGCTTTATTACTTGTTTTCCTCAAAAATGTGGCGTCGTTGTAGACCGCGTAGGCTGAGCCATTCATTTAATATTTCATGGCGATGAAAAAGAAGAAAAAGACAGATCAAGCCAATGTCCAAGGAAATGAAAGTGAGTGTACTGATATTTATTGTCCTGCTGTGGAGGACCAGGAGACTTTATTCCTGGAGAGGATGCGACTGCTTTTGTTGGTGACATTACTAAGAGTCTTCCCTGGCTGTCTGCGTGTGAGTAACTCCCGGGGATTTTTTTTGTTACCTTCAGCCAGGTTACCTATTACCAGAATAAAAAGCTAAAGGTAATGAGGTATTTTAGGGAATGTGAGAAGTGAAACACAGGTCCCAGAGGCCATACAACCTCTTTATGAAGGTGAGAACCAGGAGTACCACACCAAGTGTTCGTTGAGACCTCATGTGAAGCTGTTCTCTTCAACCGGTTGTGTGAAGTTTAGACTGATTTTCAAGCAAGAACACTTGTTTATATATGTGGTAAGCATCCGTGTTACATGTATATGTGTGTAAATAAAAAAACAATTGCAGACTTGAGGCCTTTTGCTGCATCTCTGCAGAGCCTTGCGGTATTGTTCACGGTCTCAGTGTGAGGCGCATCTTGGTTTTGTTTTGTGCTCAGCACAGTGTAAGATCGGGGGCTTCGGGGGCTTCTTCACGTGAACACTGCTCTCCTTGCCGTGGGCGGCAGGACCCCAAGGAGCTCGTTTGTCAGGAATCCTGCAGGTGGCTTTTTCCTTCACCAGGAGTGAGGTGGAAACGCGTGACCAAGCGTGCTTGCCATCGCTGGAAAGCGCCTGCAGCCTGTGGGCACGAGGAGGACAGCTGTGCCCGGGAGCAAGCTGGGATCCACCCGACCGCGTGCGTTAAATCTGTCGGGAGAGGGCGAGGAGGCGAGGTGTGGGTCGAGCCCCGTCCTGTCCTCAACGTGCCTCCTATAACCACCACTGAGTTCCAGAGGAGCCATGTGTGGATAAATACACGGGGTGGACGTGCGTGAGTGAGAGGGAGAGAGCTCGGCTGGCCGAGGCGGGGTTCCCATAGTGAGATGTGGGCTCCTGTGCATGGCAGGCTATTTTCTAGCCTTAGAAACACCGGGCCCTGTCTGGGAAGGCACCGCAGCACTGGAGAGCTTTTGCAAGGAGGGGTGTTGTCCTTAGTCAAGTCCTGTGTAAACTTGAAATGTCTTTGATTGAGGGAAAAGGGGAAAAAAACGAAGCTGTTTCAGGTGCTTCTGTCTGTGCGAATGTCTCGCGCACGGAGCCCCGGCTCTGTTGCTCCTTAGGCAATACCACGCTGAAAAACAATACAAACACCTGCGCTTGGATCCACCTGCCAAGTTCTGGAGCCTTGCACTCCCTTCTCTATAACTTAAAAATAGGGAGGAGGAAACCGGCTTCCCCCCCACCCCCCAAGTACTTTGGTTGCTGTGTTGAGAGAGGTACAAACAGCGTTGGCTGCCAAAACGAAGGAGACGGCGAAACTGTCCTTAGGTACAGGGCTGCTGCGTGCACAGACTGGTCGGGGGAAGCAGATGAGAGCCTTTCCTTTCTCCTTCTCTTTCACTCAGTGCTGCTTCTGCCACAATAGTGAGTTACAAGATCTTCACAGAGAAGGGCAGCTCCTGAGCTGATGTCCCGGTGTCTTCTGGCTTTGAGATGTAGTGTGCCAAAAGGTTTGATCTCTCCCTTCACAGATAAATCATATTTAAATGTGTTTGTTCCTTTCACTAGAGGAATTCCTGGGCTGGAAAATGTCTAAGTAAGTCCCACGTTCTCTCTTCAGTCGAGATGCATTACGAAACTGCAGCTCTGCTTCTGTTGACAAAAAAAAATGCACTTTTTTTTTTTTTTTTTTTTTTTTAAATTGTAAGATACAATTGAATTTGCCTTGCACTTTCTAATCTTGAAAACAGAAGCTGGGCAGAACTAGCTGGCTCCGGCCAGCTCTGCTCTGCGCGTACTGCAACCAGCCGAGCTGGGAGTAGGTCGGCGGGGCGAGGGTTTTGTTTAAGATCCCTTGCAGCCGTGTCAGTATTGTTTCTCTTAACTTGTTTAGTTTTGTGCTGAGTTTGTGAAGGTGCGATACAGCCTAGCCCTCAACGTACAACTGTCTTGGCTTCGATATACCAAAGCTATAAATAGACAGCCTCTTGCCCCCCGAGCAGCAGGAAATGACTGCAGCAGGTGTTGTCCTCTGCTGGAAATTGGTGCTTATTAGTACCCAAAAGCTTTCTTTTTATTTAAAATAACTAGCGTTCGTGTGTGTTCTCCCTTGATTTAATGCCAGCTGACTTGTTACAAGCACTGTCTTAAAATCTGCAATCTTCATTAAGACAGAAGAAATAAAGCCAGAAGGGTGGTGTTGCCTTACTTCTGTGCAGCCTGGGTAAGAAGTGCATCGAGGTGCCATTTTCAAAATCTTTGCAGCAGGCAGAGGAGAGCTGGGCACTGGTAAAAGTAGTATTGAGAATTTTTTTGTTTCCCTTAGTTGTGTTGGGCTGGAGTTTAGCTCAGGCTTGCTGTAACAGTTGTATCGTGGGGATAGCAGTGGGTGCTTGGAAGATCTGAAGATCTTGAGAAGCAAGAGGTGCTGTCTCTACTTGCACTGAGCATGGCACTGAGAACATCGCCGGGGCTTTCTGTGCTGCCAGGTAGTGCAGATAAGAGCAAATAAGGATATTGCCGTCTGGTCCGTGAGCGATGGGTTTGGCGGTGTCCGTGAACAAACTTCCCCTTGACGCAAAGAACATCATTGTCCCTGGATTAACTTTCAGCCTGAGCAAAGAGGCAGGCTGTTTGGGCAGGGCGATTAAACGCCGTGGTGCTACTGAGGCTGGTCGTTTCCTTCCTGCCCCGGGGGAGAGCCCATGCTTCCGTGCAGTTGTTGGGTGCCTTTGGGAAGGGCTGCAGAGCCCGGTGTTACTGGGTGTAAAAAGGGAAAGAAAGGGGCGATGCTATGCGTGTGGAAGCAACAAAAAATGGGGGAACAATCTTCTGTGTCTGCCTTTAACACGTGTCTGCCTTCTTACTCTTCCTTTCTCCCTCAGATGCGAGAGCTGCGTGGAGCTGCTGTTTGTAAGAGGGGCTGGGAACTGCCACGAGTGCGATACCCCCCTGCGGAAAAGTAACTTCAGGGTACAGCTCTTTGAGGATCCTGCTGTTGACAAGGAAGTGGAAATCCGTAAGAAGGTGCTGAAAATGTGAGTGTCACCAGTTCAAAGAATGGAACATTAATATTTCAGGGATCATCGTTTCCAAAAATTGACTTATTCCTCCAGTAGTTGTTCACAAAACTCCTCCCCTCTCCCCCCAAAAAAACACCACCACCACCACGTAGCTGGACTCCATTTAATATGGAGGGATTTCAGAGGCCATGACTATGCAACACCTGAGGAATGAAGTCTCAGCTTAGCCTAGAGGAATTCCTGCTTAGCAGTAGAAAACGTTAGGTGTTTCTGTGTGGCGTACTTTTGGCAAAGACCTGCCTCTGAAGTGGAGATGGTTACGTATGGCGCTGCTTTCCCCGGGGGGTGGGGGTGAACATGGGAGTAGGGCGAGAAGCAGGACCGTGATTGTTTTGTTGCCTGGGGACCTGTTCTGAGCATTGAAGGCTAGCGCCCTTCCTACCGAAAATGGACAAAAGAGAAGCCATGTTCACATTGTTTTCTACTTCACACAGCAATTGTTAGTGGAAATGCTTACTTACAAGCCTTGTGTCAGGCAGATTTAAGAGCTCTTGCAATTGAGATAAATTACATCTAAAATTACATCTCACTCCTTGTGGCCATGAAACAACATTTTATGAGGAAAATAAGCAGGCCAGTTGGTGCATTGTTAGAAGAAAACCTAATGGAATGTAGCAAACTTGGAGAGTTGCTCATACAAAACTAAACAGACAGGTAAACTGTAAGCTTGGCAGCCTTTGTCTGAGACTTAGCATGATGCTAAATGAATCTTATGATATTGCTGAGGTGTAGGGAAATTGTTTTCTTGGATACCAAGATGCTGATGTGGAAAGTAATGATTTCAAGGTTTGATTTTAAAGTCTACTGAAGCAAACAAAAGTCAAGCTGGAATGAAATCTACTTAGTTGACCAAACACAAAGCATATTTAGAACAGAAAATGTAAAATATTTGACCCATTTGGATTTGCCAGATGAATTTTTAGTAGGCAAAAAAATCCTCCAAATTGGAATTTTGCTTGACTTCTCAGAATTGGATTTTTATACTCCTGGGTGCCATGTATCTTGGTTTGCAGAGCAGGCAGAATCTCAGCTTGATGTCTTCTTGGGAAGAAAACCTGTGTGTCTTGATTTTCAGAGCCTGTCCGTGTTCTCGCCAGACTTGTCCCTTCGTTTCTTTACTTCTTCCAGCTATCAGGAGCTGGATAAATGAGTTCTGGAATGATCTATTGATAGGGAGTAAGATAATCACGTAGCATTTCAGTTTCCTGCTGACATAAGCTTTCTGTTGTTGGCAAAGAACCAAACTCCCTTTTCTGATACTTGTAGAAAAAACTTTTCTTGTGGGCGTTACTGTCGTCTCTGCCTTTAACAGGTTTTTCATGATGTAGGGCTGGCAGGGAATTACTACGTACTCATAGTCTCTGTGCTCCTGTTTACCTGCAACACTGGAAAGAGGATCTCCAAACAGTAGGCACAGAGAGCGCTGATTTATACCAGACCAGCTCCTCTCCTTTATAACAAGCGCTTCTGCCTCCTGTTAAAGACCGTGCACTGGTCAGCTGTGGGCATCACAAAGCACATTGTTGATAAAACTAGGTCAATTCTTAATACGCTTGCAGCAAGAGCCTTGTTGAATTGAAATTTCATCTGTGTGTGTTATATAAATGCTTGTTTCTCTTTTCTCAAAGATACAATAAAAGAGAGGATGACTTTCCCAGTCTAAGTGAATATAATGATTTCCTGGAAGAAATAGAAGAAATTGGTAAGTCTTAATGCTTGCGTTTTTTGCAATGCTGTGCTCATGAGAGGCTTTTATCTTCTGACCTGACTGCCTATGAGCATGTCTAAGTTGAGTTTCTGTAAAAGGATTTATCATAGTGTCAGATGTTTATCTAATTACTTTTTTTCTGTACGTTTCAATCCTATTTGCTGAACTGTAGGACATCGTTAAGTAAAACGTTTTATCTGCCAGAGGAAAAACATGATTCAAAGAGGAAGTAGTGCTTTATAGCTGGAAAAGAAAGGCTTGCAGGCCATTGCCAGTGCTACACTGTGAAAGATTAAACAGAAGAGAAATTCAAATTTTCATTATATGCTTCCATTAGCTTTATCTACCATGACAGGAGCCATATGGTGTCTTTTGTCATTTTTGCTTCTGCACGTTACAGTAGTTGGAGCTGCTTTGAAGCTGATGACCTTACATACCACTGTGGTAGCATTTTCTGTTGCTGTGTAGAAGGAGGAGGTTTAGGAAGAGACATTGATTTCTTTCTCTTTTGGATTAGTTGAAGTAGAACTTTGCCCTTTGGAAAGGGACTATGTTGTCAACGGAGTTTATCTTCTTCTTCCTTAGGGTGACTTGTGATTTATGGTGGAGTGATGGATTTTGCTTAGGAGAACGTGGATGTGTTCAAACAAGTGACTCCTAAAGTTTTTTTTTTATTATTTTTCTTGATTTATAGAAGCTTCTGAGGCTTTTCTTTTTTTAAGTCCTGGAGGAAGAAGAGGTGGCTTAGAAAGTGCAAAAGAGGCAGTGAATGTGATTTGAAGGAAAACACGGAGATGCCACTCCCTTTCAGCTTCTCAAAGAAGCCCTTGCTCATTTTTGCACTGTGCTGTTTTGTAGCAATGTATCCAGAACGCTTACTGCTGTGAGTAATGTGTCATGTTTTTGTTGGCATCTGAAGGCTGAGGCTGGAGAGCTAAATCGTGTGGCTGGGAAACACCAGGCACACTCATACAGGTCCAAATATCTGGAGGAGAGTGGGTGTAGTTCTGTTTGTATGCTTTTTTGGATGGTGTATGGGAAGGAGGGAGGGAGTAGAAAGAATGGTTGCAGCTTAGCCAGACAATCCTGGAAGAGGCTGTGTGCTCATGGAAAGGAAAACTGCTTTTTATTTATGTAGCATTAAATACAGGTTTCCCACTTACTGCTCTTACACGGGCTTTTGGTATCTGCAACGAGGGAGTTGAAGTTTTGCCTGAAATTGCCTGAACCTCATCAGTTCCTGCAGAATGTTACAATTCTCCAGCTCTTGGGATTATGCTGTTAAATTTCAAATGGTTCCAGAGCCTCTGATGGCAACTTGGTTTCGAAGCAGCAGAGCTCACAGCTGGTCTTCATAACCTTGTGAAGAAGAGGGAATTTATCCGTGATTGTGCTGGTCCTGCAAATGCATAACATAGAAGCTCAATAAACGGAGCTGTCAGGAATTGAAATTAGTTGCTGGAAAGCGACACCTCAAATAGTAAAAGGACTAGGAAGGCCAAGTACCTCCTCGTTTCTTCATGCATCGGCCAGGGTGATGAGAGGAAGGAAGGGGTGCAGTCAGAAGGCTCTAAATTTTCACAGTCTATGGAGTTATTTATGATCTACTAATTTCATGATCTACTGCTTAGGTAGATCCAGAAGCCAGAGGGCTGCTTAGATTCAAGAACAACGCCTCTAAGAAATTAAGCCCTGTTCTCCTTTCGCTGGTGATAAAGCTCCTTGCACGTATTTTCCTTTCAACCTCTGGTGATTGTTCTTGTTTCCCTGAACTCTTCTCCGTCCGACAGTTGTCACACTACTGCTACGTACCAGACTTCTGCCAGCGTTTCTGCTGTGCGTGTTGCGTGCGGCATGGCTGAACAATGCGTTGGAGGCGTCTTCAATTCTGTGGGTATTTCAGATTTTGCTAGTAAGACTAGTAATTTCCTTTTCTTTGTGTGTGTGAATTCCCTGCTCATTTGCGCACATGGGAAACGGGGCTGTGAGAAGGGAAAGAAAGAGGGTAGTCATGCGGAGCAAAGCTTTGCCTCGTGGGGCCAACGTGCAGCAGGTTGGCAGTGGCTGGTGGCGGTTGGTGGAGCTGCCAGCTCAGGAAGCCGGGCAGCAGAGAACCAGATTTCCCCTTCCTTCCCCCTGCTGCAAATTTCCAGTTTTCCTTTGAGAAGGATGAAGTGATAAAAAGTGCGGCGTTACCCCGTTTTCTCCTTGCTTGTAAGTTTTGTTGCTTATCTTGTTGTTGGGGTGGGGGTGGAGAGGGATCAAAACCAAGCGATTGCTTGGCAGAGACCAAATGTAAACATCCTGTATTCGTATACTGCACGTGACCCTGGCACGATTCTGATAGTTTTTCCAAATGTTTCAGGTAGATCAGCTCCAATGTTTGCAGCGACTGCGGCGTCTCATTCGATTGATGTATGGTCTCACTTGAAACACATTTCCCCCCTTCATATCAGATGTATTCTATCTACAGACTTTTCTGTTTAAAGGAAAGTGTTGGGTGGTACAGCAAAAGAGGTGGGGGGAAAAGGTCAAACATTAGGGTAGTCACCTCTTAAGATTTCTATTATAAAGAACACATTTTTAAGTGGTTTAGAATGTAGCCACTAAATAATGCTTTGGGCTAAAATGTGTTATACAAGGCTTTAAATAGAAACCACATTTTAAAGCAGGCTTTCCCCAGAAGAAAAATCAGTTGGACAATTTGAGAACATTGTAAACAGTTTGTTGTCATTAACACTAGGAAGAAAAATAAAGTGAAAAGGTTAAAACCTGGTTTTGGGAAAGGTACGTGCAACATCTACTGGAATAAGGCAGGTCTGTGTCCCTGAGAGGGACAAGGTTAAACCTTCGAGAGGTACTGCAGGTTGCAGTCTCCGGACATCATGCAAACTTTGCTTGTGTTTTCCACGAGGTTTTCTTCTTCCCCAGGGTATCTTCCCAGCCAGTTTTTAAAAACCTGGTGTGAAAGCTTTCCAAAGCAGGGCCCGCCTCCTAGCCTGTGTACACACACTGCTTGGCACCGTTCTCCTGATACCTGAGTGAGGCCTCTAGGCATTACCGCAACACGATTCCTAATAGTAATTATTGCTTTTTAAAACACTCGGTACATTCAGCTTGGAAAGAGGCTACCGTGTTTGTGCCCTCTGGATTCCAGTATCTCATTGCCTCTCTCAGACTGTGCAACACCAGCTGCCTGGTAGCTTGTCTTACTCAGAACATTTGTCTTACAAGCGATCCTCGGATAGGCAGGATTTTATTATCTACGATCGCTTGTGGGTTATGTTGTTTATTCTTTGTGGTCTTTTTCCTCTGTGTGTGCACAGGGATGGTATTGCTGCTGCTAACAGTGAGAATAACTCAGCATGGAAAAAGGCAGCTTTAGCAAAGGTCCGTTTCAGCCATCTCATCTGAACAAAGATTTCAGTGCCATGCTGTTCCAGCCAAAACGATCTTTCATAGACCTGGTGGGGATGAGGGATTCGAATCAGCCAGTAGTATGCCAGGGTGTTTTTCTGGTAAACTGTCGCAATAACAGACAACTGAGGATAAACAGAAATAACTCATAATGCCTAACGAGATTTTTCCTGGCTTAGTTTTGGGTTTTTTATTTTTTCCTGACAATTATTTTGTAGTAATCCCAGAAATGCTGGTTGGAAGGGACCTCTAAAGATCTAATCCATCTCCTCTCCCTCCAGACTACTGCTCTTAAAAGTATGGGGACACAGGTAGGGCCAGACATGGAAAGCACCACCCGGAGGTGCCACAGTAGCTTTGGACTCCCTGTGCGGACTGGGGACGTGGTTGTGTCTCCTTTTGTAGTGCTCTGCCCAAAGCAGTTGCTCTTCTGCCAGTCCCAGCCTCCAGCTGGCTATCTGTGAAGGTGGTAATGGCCAAGTCGTTTGTGGTGGGAGGAATAATGTTTGGGTGGGAGGAATACTGTTGATAAAAATTGCTGAGTATCTGTTAACTTCAGGGCTGGTTCATACCAACAATGCGGCTCAAACGCCGTATTTTACAAGGTAATCACAGGCAATTTTGTTCTTTTTTTTTTTTTTCCTGGTTAGGTGCTCCCTTGGACAGGGCAAGGGAGAGGAGGTCAGAGAAGTGTTAATGGTTTGGAAGAGAGAGCTGATTAACTTGTTGTGGTTTATTGCTTAAGTAGCACGCAAACATTTTTTTCTCTCCTTAAGAAATAAAAAATGGTCTTGACTACATCCCAGTGGAATAACAAATTTCATAAAGCTTACAATAATTTGACTGTCACAGCAGTGTCATCCATACGCTGGCAATATATTATGTTTTACTGTTCTTTTTGTTCCTCTTTTTGCAATTGTAGGCATCCATAATTCATTAATGTCTCTTATAGGAGAGTTTGATGCATGGAGTGGCCATTCCTTGTGCCCGGTCTGTGTCTCCCACTAGCTGGATTCAGCTAGAAGCAGAGAGAGTGAAAGGTGGAGGCTTTAAGTGGATTGTGCCTGTGAGGAGAAAGGATCAACACAGGAGCGGACTTTCGAGGTCGCTGGACTAATCATCTATCTTGGCAGAGAGGCAGTGTGCCTAATATTTGAAGAGCAAATATTTTAACACAGTAACATCACTGTCTCTTAAGGAGCTAGGAGGCGAAATCTCAGAAAACTTGATATATCTCAGAGGAGGTTTGGGTGGGTTTCATTTGCAGTTGCACAGCAGAATGACATGCACTCGTAGTGCTGTACCTCTGGACAACTTGTTTTGCAATTATTATCCAAACTTTGGCCTTATTGTCCAAACTTTTGCCCCAAAATTTCTTGTTTTCTTTATAATAATTAAGAAAATGCTTTTCCATTTATAATAGGAGCGCACAATAAAAGTTTATTATTATTTTTTTTAAGCAGCAAAGGATTCCCTGTAAAGGCTGAATTTCAGCAGTAGGGAGTTTTACCTAAATAGAATGAAATGTTTCAGGAAAACACAATAGTCTTCCTGTTGTACTTCAACAGATGTCTCAAGGCAAGTCAATTTATAAACCAACCAGTGTGAGATGGATAAGTAGATAAATAATTGTTGCATACAAAACAGCTTCTGTTTCTTTTCCCTGAAGGGTTTCAGGCCTCTTATATCAGCTTATGCTATATTTCAACATGGACAAAAATAAGTCTGTCTTCTCTTTGAAACCTTTTCAAACTAGCCATCTGCTTTGCCAGTCATATTCAGGCCTATACCAATGTTTTTTCAGGGTAGGTAGAGCATGTGAAGTTTTTTTTTATTTTTTTAACTCTTTCTGGTGCCTCTGGTTTTACATAGGTTCCCTTTTTTAAATATACCCGGAAGAATTATATTAAAAATAAATTTCTGCCAAAACCCAGATCAAACCAAATCAAATGCCAGGTAAATTGTGGAGGGGACAGAGGAGAAAAGAAAAACAAGTTCTCAATTATCTTTCACGGGCTTGTCCCCCTTACAAAATGGACTTCACAATTGTAGTTGTCAGGATAGAATGGCAAGAATCTGCATTCTCTAAATATTGATGGAGAGACGTTTGAAACTCATGAAAAATAAATTAGAAAACATGTTGGCAGGTATTTTGGCTGGGTGGGTGGCCACTGATAACTGTGCAGCGTCAAAGAACACGGTTTGTTTTGCTGCTAGGATGTTTATTGTAGGAGGGAAGATAATTCTTTGCGTTTATTCAAGGACAGCTGCTGACAGTGATCTTGGGAGAGAGACATCCAGGTCCTAACACTGTTCCCACAAAATGCAGCTCTTCAGTATGTCAAATCTCGAAACATGATCCACTTGATGCTTGTTGAAGAACGACAGCTAAGGATGCTTAGGACCGAGATGACGCTCCTCCTCTTTGATGGCTGCAAGTCAACGTTCAACGGGAGAAATCTGCTCTGGTCTTCGAGGTTGTAGGAAACTTGAATCTTTCTGCCTGCTGATGTCCTACCATCTCCTCAGGTGACAGAGTAAGGCTGGCAGAGCAGAACCAGCATGGTGCAAGGAGATCCCAGTTGTTGAGAGGATTTTACCCAGGGTTTCCAGTCACAACAGGGGAACAGAAGGAGAAAGGGACCTTTCACCTTGCCGTGAGATCAGCGAGCATTTAAGCACTGCCTACACAAGTGGATGGTGAAGATCTCTTAAACACTGTTTAAGAAATAAACACTTGCTATATTGAGTAGCAAGATATACTCACTTCTGTAAGTAGTTCCAAATAAAGGCAGGCATCTCCCTATGTCTAAAACTTGCCTGCTTTCCCTAGTATGAGTTTTAAGTCTTATGTTTGGTGTTTTACAAACCTAGGTTGTGTCTTGTTGAGTAATTAATGATAACTGAGAAAGGAACAAACAAACAAACAAAAAACCCTGAGCATTTCAAGCAGCAATAGTTGCAGAAACTTAGATCATCAGCTTATTGCTGGATTATTTTTAGAGAAATACCCATGATATTCAGCAGCCCAAAGGCATTTGGCATCTCATCTTGTTCCTCCTCTTGCACCTGAAGGTGGCATCTGGACATCCTGCTTAGCACAGCATGTCTCATATGCTATTTCTTTCTTGTGTCGTCATTGAAGAGTTTAGGGAGCTGGTGTGTGGATTTAAGTTGTAGGAAGTGCTGACATTCCCATGCAGCTGCTGTCATTGCAGAGCCCTGGTTGTATGCCAGCATTTTCACATGACAATTCTTCTCTGCCATCATACTCAAATGTGAAGCTGATTGTCAGCTGGAGACTGTAGGCTAGAAAGTTGGAGGTCAAATCTCCGCTAAAATACAAAAGATTTAGGCTGAAATAATGTGTTTTATTAAGGGAATGCTGCCACATCCAGAAATTGTATGTGTATTGCAATATGAAATTGGAAAATGTTTGTATGTCTTCTGGAGAGGGACAAAAAAAAATGAAATGGGTGACTTGCTTCCAAAAACCAAGGAGATGAACTCTGAAAGTCACAGAGCTCAATGCACAGTGCCTTGAGGTCATAGTGATGCCCAGGGGCTCCACCTGAGATCAAGACACTGAGATAGGCACTGCGAGTAGCTATAGTAAGGAGATAAAGCAGTAGGAAAAAAGAAGCTTTATTTTCCTGCTTGTGGTTCTTACAGATGTGGTTCCCCCAGTGCAGAGGGCAAATGATCTGCCCTGGATAGTAGCAAAACTGGAAACTGAACCCAGGTTTTGATTCCCAATCCAATGCTTAAAGCACGAAACCAACCTGCTTCTCGGCTCCCTTCTGAAGTCGGGGTGGTGGGGTAGGGGCTGGAGGAGTTGAGCTGTTTTGCAGGAGCCAGGCTGAATTAAAATGTCAGTCCTTTTGATACTGCTTATTATTTGGAAAAGAGAAAAAATAAATACAGCATTTTGTTTGTTTGTTTTAAGGTTAGGAATTTCTCAACTATATCCCGCCTAACCCTTTTGCTGGGGTTCAAGGAAAGGCTGAATACTTTTTGACAGAAATAAGATAACGTTGCATCTGTACTCCTGGAAAGAGAGCGTTCTTATTTCCCATCTGTACACTTCTATTACTTTCCTTGCACCATCTCTGGCACTCGTCCATCCCCTTTGCCGAGCCAGTTCAGGTTACTGAGAGGTTTCTGTTGACACCGCAGAGCACCCAGAGTCCTGCTGTTGGAGCAGAGACGAGGCCTGCGCCCGGGATGGGCGTGGGAGCAAGACCACCACTGCTTGGCAGTACTGAGGTGCTGTGTGTCTGCGTTGCTCTGAGCTGTACCTCACGGCTCTTGCATTTTCAGCCTTCCCCTTTCATCCCCAGTAACTGATCTCTGCTTTGATTTCTTGCTCTTTGTTTAGTTCCTCTCAGCTGGTTTGCCAGTCCAGGCTATTTGAGGTTTCTTACCTAGAGCCCTCCTGAAAGTTAATTTCTGCCGTGTTACCTACAGAGAGGAGAAGAGAATAAGGAATGTCAGTCTTTACCAAACTGAGATGTGGGCTGTTCTCATGGGTAACGACACAGACTCCATGGCTCTTCCTTCTATTTCTCTCTATTGGTCTTGCTTGTACCGCTGCAAAATTACTCCTATATGTGCCCAGGGTTCATTTGGCCCTAGTCACTTGAGAAAACAGAAATAGAGAACTGAATTAAAGTCTTCCAGGCCTTGTGCTGGTGTTTTCACTAGAACCCCTTTCCCTCGCTGAGGGTTTGGCTTCCCGCAATCCCTGTGCCATCGTTCTCTTGCGAGGGATTTATCAACGGCACTGAATTTCTCTGCTGCTCCTGTAACCTTACTGTAGGCACGTAACCAAAGCTTGTTGAGGTTTTGGGAGAGAATGCTGTACGTTCGTGGTCTGCAGTAGCTTTAGGGATGTGGGTGTGAGCCCAGCATCCGCTCTGCATGGCAAACACCAAGCGCCCTCGCAGTGATAATGGCTTTCAGTTGGAATTCACTTGACCCACAATTGAACCAGTGACCTGGAGGTGAAAGGCTCAGGCACTGTATCGAATTACGAGTCATCCAAACCATCTACATCTTTCAAGCTGTTCGTTACAGAAACTGTT
Organism: Oxyura jamaicensis; assembly: GCF_011077185.1. Classification (NCBI taxonomy): domain Eukaryota; kingdom Metazoa; phylum Chordata; class Aves; order Anseriformes; family Anatidae; genus Oxyura; species Oxyura jamaicensis. Next base: position 48,589,822 of record NC_048897.1, on the reverse strand, counting down.
CAATTTCTTGAGGTATATGCTGTGTCATATGTAGATAATTGGGCATGTTCTGCTAAACTATGGAGCCTGCTGGCTGACCCTGCTGGCTCGTAATTATGTGAGATACAGTCTGTCACTACCAAGAGGTATCAAAGGAATGCCATTTAACCTATTAATCTGGATGCTTTTACAGATTCTTCATAATAAAGGTAATTATACATTGGTGCCTTTTAAGTCATCAAATTACAGGATTTTTTTGTATACCTGAAAATTCAATCTCTGTTCTTTGTGCGCTAGATGATCTTACGAAGTAGAACGGCTTAATTTCTAACCTTGTCTTACAATGTATTTGTTTTAATCTAACTTCATTTTACAGGAATAACTGTGTTCTTAGGTCTTAAAAAGGTCAGTGTTTTACAGAGAATATCACAATTATTCATGTATATCCTTACCAGTTTCACAAAATAGGGTGCAAAACTTATATTTTCATCTGCTACAGATGTATAAATCTAAAGGAACATCACTGGCTGCTGTTGAAGTTTGCAGGGATTTAGCAGATTGTGTCTTGCTTTACAAGGCATATTTAAATAAATTCTATTATTGCGATGTTCGTGTCTGTTTCTGGAAGTGATAGAGAACATGAGTTGTATTTCTTTGTTGTAGTAGTGCACGCCGACCTAATACTTTTGTTTTCTGTCTTTCTAATATTTATGCAGTTTTTAACTTGACTAACAATGTGGATTTGGAGAACACCAAAAAGAAAATGGAGCTGTACCAGAAGGATAACAAAGAAGTCATTCAGAAAAACAAGATAAAACTGGTTAGTTTAACTTCTCTCCCTTCCAATTTTTATTCATTAGCTAAAGAATTAAAGGCTGTTCAATGTGGAACGCTTCTGAAGTATCTTAAAAACAAGTCAAAGTTGAAGGCACTATGCATACTTCACTTTGTATTCAAAAATACAGAGTATGCTAATATTCTGTGATACTGATATTTAGTGCTGCTTAAAGAGATGAAATTGATAGTTGAAATGCAATTATCCTTTGTTTTGGAAAGGGCTTAGAAAGAGGGATGGACAGTGAAGTCTGCATCTAATACATCACTACTGCGTGCATACTGGCAGTGTCATTGGAGAATGTCCAGGAGAGACCAAGTTCATTCCTATACCAAGACAATCATTCTTTTCTCATCCGAAGGGAAAAGGCAATCCAGACGCAGACATTAGGAAGCTCCCAAGAGAGAGCTGTAGAACTGAAGGAAAGCACAGGTCTGGTTTATGCAAAATTTAAAATGAAAGATGTTGAAACAAACATCCAAATTTTTGTTCAAGAGCTGGTAACAATAACATCAGGAGTATTGTATACATGATCTGTATGCAAAACACATGGTTCTTTGAAGATGTATTCATTACAATATGGCTCAGTTATCATTTTGTTCTTTAAAAATAAACTTGCAAGCATTTCTTTCTGTAAGAAAAGTTTAATCTGTTAAGTATTTTTTTCAGTATAAAAATACACATTGTTACTAGTTCTTGAAGGAAAATGTCTGCCCAGAGTGTGACATAACAAGGTTTTGTGTTCGTATTCCAGTTGCACTAAGGACTTGCTTTCAAATCAGTAGGGGTGAAATGCTCGCTCCCCTGAAGTCTGTGGCAAAACTCCCAGTGATTTCTTTAGCACTAGGATTTCACAGGAGGAGATTGGAATCTGAAAAATGTTTGTTTGAACCTCTTCCTTTTAAAGGCAGGGAAATTTCCCTAGGGGTCCATCTCTGATCTGTTATCCCGTGTCTGACGCTGTGCAATGTCCTGTGCTTCAGAGCTTGAAGAGACCTTCCAAATCTTTGGCTACGTCTTGTTTTACGATGTAGGCGCAACCTCTAGGGTCACCATAATAACAGGGTGCTTTGCCTGCAGCCCACCTTCCATTCATCTACCTGACTTGCCGGCAGACATGCACTCACAGCATGATCATACCAAGCAGCACAGCAGTACGCCGTGCCCACCCAAGGCCCATGGGTCTTTGTTTTCTGTACTGTACGGTCTTGTTGTGCTAGAGGCTGACATGTGGAAGCTGGGCAAGCCTGCATGTCTCCAGATCTCCAGTAAATCTGGATTAATTTCTTTTTGAACAATTGAAACATAATAATAGGCTTGCCACAGTGGGTATTACAAAAACTGCATGATCTTCCCCATAAATTTACCCCTCTCCCAAAAGCTGAAATGGTGTTCTTTCTCTCTAGCTCTTTTTGTCAGGTTCTGGACTGTCTTTACTGCTTGAATAGTAAAATGTGTCCTAATTCCTAGCTTAAACTTCTCATGGTCAGACATTGTCCCTTCATTCTCAGACTGACAAGTAATTGTGTCCGCAGTAGTGGTTTGCTCCTGAGGAAACGCAGATATTCTCGGTTGCTCTTGGTGTTATTATTATTTTTAATAATTTGTCTGTTCCAAATTGAATTTGGCAGGCAGAAGAGAGCAGAGTTGAAAGCAGTATTATAGCTGAGATCTTAACTGCCTCTTACAAAGTAACATCATCTTCCCATCTGTGCTAGAAACACATTGACACGTGTGATCCTAAGGTGCTTGGTCTCTTGTAGCACTGTCACACAAGAGGTTCAAAATCAATAGTGATCAAGAAGTGCATCACCTTGTCTCCTCTTTTGTTTCCAACTAGTGAATTAATGCCACCAAATCCATTGCCTGTAAGTTGTTTTCATCTCTGTTCTGTCACTCCTGTTGTCACGAGTGTCGTTCGTTCTTACAAATCCAAATACGAAGTTATTGAACTAGTCACCTCAGGACTCGAACGACTGCTTGTTGTTCTTTCAATACAAGCCTTCGTGATCTTGCTACTTGTATGCTAACCCATCTGTTAGATCTCTGGGTTTGGTGCCAGACCATGTGGAGAAAAAGTGTAAGTACACGTTAACCTAAAAAGCTGAAGAACTCTTGGAGAAAGGGTTCTTGTCATTCTTTTGTATTTATATATAAATAAAAAATATTATTGTAACAAAATAATGACAACTAGATATTGTGTATATATTAAAAAAAGCCTTGCACTCTGAGTTCGAAGACCAGCTTAGCTGCAGTTTTTCCAAACTTGTCATTTTTCCTTAAACAGCTGCTGTTGGCCAGTCATAGCGTAACTTTACTTTCTCCTTTGGTACTAGATCTTTAATTTCACTTGCTGCTTTGTTCAATCTTGAAACAGCTTTGTCCAGACTCTGTGGCGTGAATGCGTGTCAATTTTCTTCATTTTGCTTTATTGAATGTAGCATTTTTTTCTAATTATTTTTTCCCATTTGCTATTTTGACTTTGTTCCGGGCTTCACCATGATTAGCTTCATTTCTTTGAAATCTTGAAACTGTCTAGGTTACCTTTAAGCTTGACACGACCCTTGCTGCCTATTGAGCTTGCTTGTTTTTCAATGTTTTATTTGGGCTTCTGTTCAGAAAGAATTTGATCTAACTTGTGATAATTCTTCCGTCATTGCTGCAGTCGGATCTGGCTTGGGTTCGTATATCAGTTTACTTATTCCTGACTTCAATTTTTCTGGACTGTTTTTTTCAGACTAGATCTGTTAGCACTTTCCTACGTTTTTCCTTTTGTCTTAGTGCGCAGTTCTTTTATACGTAAGCATGGAAGAGGCTTGGAATGTCCTATAGTCTCTGAGGTCTTTGTTCTGATGACTGAACTAACTAGATCCCTTAATTCCTAGAAATAACCTCAGTTAACAGCGTGAGGATTTTTGTTTGTTTCCTTTGGTTTAACACAAAGACAATCCAGTTTCAGTTGGTCGCTGGTTGGTGACCTGTTCACCAGTGTCACTGCTACGCACAGGGTACAGGCATCTTTGGTTGACTCAGGGGCAAGTGACGAGATCTGTCAGCTCTTGCATCCAGGAGTAACTGGGCCTCCCTGGGACCCACCACCTTGATCTGCCTGTTAAAGAGATGTTTTTCAGCATATCCTGGCCTATATCACATCACCGTGCTTTCTGATATAACTTGGGCTCTTCTAGTGACAAGAAAAAGATTTTATTAAGCACTTGGCTGCGATATTATTTTGCTTAAAATATTTCCATGGATTAATCATCCATTTAAATTTTATAAAGTTTTAACACTCTGCTTTCTTATTTTGGGTTTCCCTTTGTTTCAGTGTTTCTGGGGAGGACGATTTGGGAAAACATTTTTGTATGTTATGGTCCTGTCCCATCTTACCTGCAAACTAGCATTCATTTGATTGTCTCTTTGGTACAAAGTTGTTCAGCTTTAATGCTTTTTTCCCCCCGTCTGTTCTTTAGTCTTTGAGCCCTCCTCTTTTTTCTTCCACTCTGAGTTCCAAATACAGTTGATGTGATAGCTTACAGGTTCAACGAGACTTCTTAAGAAGTAAATCCTGAAACAAAAACTCAGTTCACTGTGTCCTAGTAAATTTTTCTTTTCTACTTCTGTTAGCACACAAGTGTTACCCAAGTCGTAGGAAAAATACCTAATTTTTGGGGAATGTGACACAGTTCATGCTTAAACATGTTCTAGTTCATAAGCTTCCCAATATTCAAAGATATTTTCTTCTACACAGTGTGTTTTGCACACAAGATGCACCTGATCTAGGAGGGTTGATCAGGGACTCTGTAAAGGAATTATATTTTCTGTCACCTACTTGCAGCTCTTGGGAAGTAGGATATGTGAGAGCAATGAGCTAAGATATATGGAAAAGCCATTGTCATTCTCTAACATTTTAAGAACCAAGATCTAGATGGATGCTTTTTCTATTGCAGCAAGGAAAAAATATCTAACTTTCTAATTCCTTTTATTGTCCAGTGTAATCATCATCCATAATGACCTTTAAAAGGTAGGATTTGGCTACTTTCCCATCACTTGGTCTGCTCTACGTCCTTTGATGGGCAGTATAGCTGTGGTTGTACTCTGTGTACTCAAGGAGGAAGGCTGCTGTGAGTGAATTTCTAATGTTTCCATTTCAGACGCGGGAGCAGGAAGAGCTGGAGGAAGCTTTAGAGGTAGAACGACAAGAAAATGAACAAAGGCGACTGCTTGTACAGAAAGAAGAACAATTACAACAGATGATAAAAAGGAAGAATAAACAGGCACTCTTGGATGAACTGGTGAGTAACAAAACTGGAGGCTTTGAATGCTCTGTAGCACAGCAAATAGCAGGTATGTTTATATTCATCTCTTCCAGTTAACTGTGTAATTAATACATCTGCCCCTTTCTGTTTCCCTGTCTTGCGCATTTTGCACTACTGTTCTGTCACCTATCACTTATTGCAATGCTACAGAGAACTCTGAACGATTTTGGTAAGCCAAGAACTGGTGGGAGAGTGCTTCTGGGATACCACAACTAGTTCTGAATGGAATCATTGTCCAGAATGTCCAATGGTGCTTGGAAATTATAGGGAAAAACATTCTTGGCTGCTTCAACACAAAATTAATCCAGGATAAGATGCAGAAAGGCTTGTTTGGATATTTAGAAGAAGTTTTTTTTCCTGGTTCTGCCAGTTGTATTTTTTTGTTTCTTTCTTTCCCTAGTGAGCTTCCACTTAAGGCTCTTTACTTGTTGCTGTTTGACACGCAGAGTTGTATTTCTGATACGTTTTTAGTGAGTGTAACCACCCTACAGTTTACTTAAGAGTTGATTTTTCACTGAATATCTGAAGAAGAGCTAGTATAAAAGTCTAGATTTCTACTGCGTTTGCCAATATGAGGCTTTGACTGTGATCCAGGATGGCCTTGCCCTAGCATAGCTGAAACTTTCACTACTCCACCTCCAGCCTGATGTATAATGAATGAGTTCTGCCATGTGTTAGCCCATGCAACTGCTTACTTCTGTTGTCTTCAGCTAGTGACAGTTGCATCTGCTGTGATGAATGTCTGATCACGGAGTTTGAGGGGGTAGAGAGGAGCTCTGAAGTTGCTTCAGGCATAATGTGAAGTTCTAGCACTGTTTGCTCATTAATAAGCCCTGAATTGCTGTGGCCGACAGTGAGGTGTGCTGAAGCAAAGCAGTAATCAGGAGCTGCTCCATGAGCGCAGTCACCTCTGCAGTGGAGGAGTGAAAAACAAGGGACGGTATTCTCATGAGTTTCTGGAGCATTAATCATCTCTTTGAGTCAGAGCACCTAAATGATAGGTTGGGTATGGAACTTAGCTACTTCTGGAAATGGTCTTAATCTTGTTTTTGGCTTAATTTGCTACTGATTCTGCATTTGAAATGCAATGATGCATGTGTGGCTATAAAGAAGCTCAGTACATACTTGTTCTTTAAACAAGACTCACATCTCAGGGTTTTTTTTTTTGTGTGTGTGTAGACATGCATACACACATGTTCTAACACCCATGATAACAGTCGGTGTATAACATTGAAGCAAATCAGAACAATGTATGTGTGTATGTAGTTACATAGTGTGCAGTTTTATCAGTACGTGCTTTAAAGCTTCATGGCAGATGTTAATTCGGAATTTCTCTTATTTCAGTTTATCTCGTAACATTAATTACTACTTTGTACTCTCAGTTCTTATTCGAGCTGTAGATGCTCTTCTACTTTTCCAGGAAAAGCAGAGTTCTTCTTTGAACCAAAGCAGAAGGCGCTGACTTGAAGAGAGAGCACTGATGTGTAATTCAGGAGTTTCTGGAGCTCTCCTGAAGAGCTGTCGCTTTCAAAGCCAGGGGACTTGGCAACATTTCATTGGTTTCGTTGAAAGGAGACAGTGTTACATACTTTGTAGACAGAAGCAGAGATAAGTAGAAGGGTTCCTTGAGAATCCTGCAAGTCTGTAACTTTGCATCCAGCAGTCTCTTCATTTCAAGGTGCTTACAGGCCACATAATTAGGAATAGTTGAAGTAATGGATCAATTCATAAAAGCGGCACTATGAATGCATATTTAATGTCTCAGAAAAGGGATTTTGAACTGGTTTCTGAGTAACTTCAATCCTCCTCTAACACTCTTAATTTACTAGAGATCAGTGTTCTTTAACACAGCAGTTGGTTTTACTGGAAACCTACTTCACCAGATGGCTTGAGGAAAGAATGGTAATAAATAATCCTTAAAACATGACCGAAGTAGGTAGTTTTAACTGTGATTGCATATGTATTGGTATTAAAACACGCCTTAATATTCTAAAAAAACTACAGAAAGGTGATTTTAAAGGCTGAGGAAGGAAACTGGGCTATTTTAAGTTATGTTTCTGTTTATGAAGGAGCACTGTCACCTTAGATTTGGGCCTAAACTTGTTTTGTGATACCAAAGGTTTATAAAACCAGCACTGAAGTGTTTGTACAATGACTTACAAAGTCTCTGGAAAACCAGCAGTTGTTAAACAAATAAACATTTCCTATGGTCTCTTAAATCCCTCTAATGCTGTGCTACAAATCTGAAAATGAAGCCGATCATAAGTAAAGCTGAAATGTGTGCTCTCTTTGAGAAACACAGCAAAAGCAAGCATGAGAAGGAGCAATGTAAGGAATTACAGTTTAAAAATCTTTAATCTCTGCCTGCTGGTACTGTACCAAAACTGCAAGGGTTAAGTTTTGGCTGCAGTGGTACCATGATACCAGGGGCAAAAGCAGTGGCTTGGTAGGGTTGTGAGCACAGAGGAAGGTGGGAAGGCCAACATTTCATCCTTAGATTTCAAATCTTCTCTTTTGGATGCATCACCTGGGGTTTGGAACCTGCAGCCATTGTGACCTGGCTCTTGGTGATTTTTTTCCATGTTTTTTTTTCCCCCCATGCCGGGCATTAAGAGAAAATCTAAGGCGCAAATTTCTTGTGTAGTGTGTAGAGATCTCAAGTCAGTCCTCAGGTACCAAACTGCCACTGGTGGACAGCTTGTGGGCTCGTAAGGGATGAGTGTCAGGACTGAGCACCCCCACACATGTTCAAGAGGAGAATTTTGCTTTTGGTGCTTAAGCCCTGACTGAGGCCATCCGTGGTTTTTAATACATACTTATTGTGCTGTCATAGTGAATAAAGGCCTCAGTTGTTTACAAAACAGCGTGCAAGTGCACTGGCCTGTTTTCAAGGAGCTTATAATTCGGCGAGTTCAGAGGGAGGGGAAAAGGTGCAGAAACGTTTGGTATTTAAGATGTCGCGCAGCAGGCTCTGGATAATGGTCAGCCTCGGGAGGGAGCTCCGTAGGTCTTGGAGAAAGGACTGGCCTCGAGGCCCAGGAGCTTGGATGGGAAGGAAGGAGAAGGCCAGAGTGACGTGCTGGAAAGGTGAGCAAGGCTTTGCAGGTGCCTCAGGCCTTGCAGGCTACTGGAAGAGCAATCAGGTGCCCTGGCTTCCAGTCCTACTCTGTTACCTCTTGTCTGTTTTGCCTCCCACTGCTCAGTTAAGCAGATTTTATGTTGCCTTCATTATAAGTGACCCCTTTTACAATATAACCTCCCACTTGAAAAGCACGGCACCTTGTTGTAATTTAGACTTGCAGTCTCAAATGTATTTTACATTTTATTGGAAGGGATGTGTGGTTTATTTTATTTTGTAACTCTCTAAAGGTGGGTAATAAGGGCTTAGTAAAATACTAAAGCATTTCCTTTATTTACTGTATAAACTCATCTGTATACAAAGGCTTATAGAACTGCTCTTAGATGTCTTCTGTGTTGTGGGATTTGCACTTACCTCTTTGAGAGCCTCTACTTCCCAGGTAGGAGCAAAATGGCACTGCAGCACTTGACAAAGAGGCAGGTTTTCCCTGGGCCGTGGCTTAGCTTGGAAACAAACAAAGGGCAGGGTGCCTTAAAGAGGTCAAGTGTCCTCATTTTTAACAGAACCTCAGGGTTCTTGAGAGAAATCTTTCAGAAATGTTTGTAAGTGCCTTTGTTCATGCTGTTACACGGTTTGTTTTCCCATACAGAAAATTGCTGGTATGGATAAATGCTTACAGGGTTGGATCTTTGATTTCTGTCTATTTCTGTGTTAATAGTTAACAGAAGGACTATGTGCATGTTAGAAAGGACAAACAATCATGAATGTGGTGGCTTGCTGGCACGGTGTTGATTTCCCACAGTTGTGTAATCTGGTTGCCGACCATTGTGCTAATGCGAAACTGTTGAGAAGTTAGTACAAAAACCGGCTTCCTTTAGTTATTGTGCTAGAAATGCAGTGAATGTTTAAGGAATATGAGAGGGTCAAATAAACCAGAGAATAATTCCCACTCTTCAGAATATTTAATGTGAAACGTAGAAGAATCCAGCATCCTTAAACTCTGCTGCCAGCAAGCAGCGCGTAGGGTCTGCCTGGGTGGTTATGGATGTGTTTGTGAAGACACAAACTGTCGACTGATTTCTTTGTGGTCCAAACTTTCTCTCTGTTGTGCAGTAATCAGATCAGTAATTTTAGATTTTTAAACACCCTCCACATGGGAACTGCAGAAATTTCAGTAGGATCCCGTGTCTTATATTATTCGTTATTCTGGAGCAGATCTCATGTGAGATTTTCCTGCTTTTAGTGCTCACGATCTAGTCGTAAGACAAAATGAGTGTAACCAACAATAACGCGGAAAGAGGAGTGAGAGCGTTGGGCAAAGTAGGTGTAAAGCATAACCAAGCTTTGTGATGACTTTGGGAGATTTCTCCAGGATCCTATGACAACAGCAAGGCATCTCATGGCATTAAAAACTCCTAACTTCTGCCTCTGAACTGTTTTAAGTTAATAAATAAATCCCAGCCAGTATATTACAGTGTGGTTGGTATGGTGAGTAGCAAATATGATTCATAGTTCAATATTTGCTTGGTTTGAGTGCCTTATGGAAAAACTCTGCCCTACGGATCTCTGGGCATAATCCATTCTGAACTTCTTTGCTTTCAACTTTACTTTTGTTCTAGCTAGGAAATCTAGAGGAATTCAGTATGCATGTGGATAGTCGCCTTAGTTTATTAGCAATCTACTTGGCCAATAATTTTCTGACTCTCTCAAGAATGTAGTACGTAGGTGAATGTTAATAATCATTCTGTTGTAGCCTAAACACAAGAGTTTTAGCAGTTAATTTGCTTAACTATTCATTTTATTACTTTTATATATTTTTTAAAAATTGGCTGGCTTCCCTAAAAATAAGTTGGTGAAGGAGAAAATAAATATGCTGTTGGTTGCACTTACAATAGTGCCATTGTGCAAAGCAGAGCAAGGATCATTTCCAAACGGCCTCAGGTGAAATCTAATGGGAAACAATTTCAAACTGGTCTGAGTTCATTGGTAGAAAGAATGTGTCTTAGATAAACATCTGATCCAAGTTATACTACTTTGTATTATTCCTTCTCTGATTAACTTTTAATTTTTTTAAATAATTTTAATAAATATAGTTGCGTAGGCTAGTTGGAATAAGGAGCCTGTTATATTGTCTTTAATGTGGATTCTATAAAAATGGTTGTTTGCAGGTTGCTCTGATTTATGGGGTTACTGCAGCTTTTTCTTATTACTGAAAATGATCGTTTTCTGTAAACTGTTTTTCATACAGAGGATACTCAGTATTACACTGCACTGCTAGTGATGGCCTTTCAGACACAACTTACGGTTTTCAAGTAGATGCAGCATTAATTTGTATTTAGTTTGTTTTAGCATTCAGCTCTGTTATTCCTATGCTTACAGGAGAGCTCCAGCCTTCCTGCTTCGCTGCTTTTAGCTCAGCATAAGGACAGATCTACTCAGCTAGAAATGCAACTGGAAAAACCCAAACCTGTCAAACCAGTCACGTTTTCCACTGGCATCAAAATGGTAAGACTTGCTTCTTTCTTTTTTTGAACGCCTTTCAAAAGAGCCAAGATTTCCTAACATGAAACTTAGAGGTTATTTAAACCTGAGTCGCATATTATATGAAACAGATGAATTTCTAATTATATAATTGGAAGAGAACAGTCGAAGTATTTCATCATTCTGCTACTTAGAATGTATGAAACCTTTTCATTGTGCGCTTGCCCAAAAACAAGCTGTACCTTTTTCCCTGTGAAGTGGTGCTGTACTTTGAATGCTTTTGTCTCTCATTTGTATAAATGTTTTGGAAGTTGAAATTTTGGTAGCTCAAGACAAGACTGCACTCTCTTTGTGTTTACTTTGAGCACTGAAATAATCCGAGTGTGAGACAAACAAGGTGGTAATGGTTAAGAATGCTGTTCTCATTGCTCTTGGAATCTAGGAAGCAACAAGTATTTTTTTCAAATGTGTTACTACTGTAGTGACAGCTGAAGATCTGTCAGCATTCCTGTTTTTTATCCTGACATGGTACAAGTACACATCAGCTGGTGTGTGGAAATGTTTAAAAATAAAAATAAAATTCAAGTTTTCTGTGGGGGGCTGGAGCTGGGAGTGGGAATTACTAATCTTTTTTTGTACCTTACTTGTCCCCTGCTTTTTTAAAAATCCCTGCACTTTTATTAGATTTTATATATTAGACATGATAATGCTAAATGATGTCTTGAAAACGACCAACATTCCCTACCTCCCCTAGCAAACCAGAAAGTAAGTAAAGCAAAAACCTTTGTATCAAACCAGTCTCCCATCAATTAATCAATTTGATTTGTCAGGGATATCTGTGCTGTGTTCATTGTTTCTGTTTCCTCCAAAGAGTTTTACAATATAATAGCATTTGCAGCTTGCTTTTCCAAAGTGGTGTCAGCCCTTGCAAACTTGTGCAGATTGTTCTCTTATATTTCTGTGGTACAAAACATATCTTCTTACTAAAACATATCTTCTTACTTTTTTTTCTTTCTTTTTTTTTTTTTTTCTGTGATATTTACTAGACAGAAAGTGTTAGGTGTTCTGCTTAAAAAAATATTCTAACTGAATGCCTCTATCTTATCTAGCTGTTAGAATATATTCTTAGATTTTTTTAAAAGCTGTTGGTCTTTCCAGCGTAGTTTAGAGGACTAAGTTAAGTAGCATGTAGCTTATGCTGCACGGTGAGGACAGTGGAAATACTTTCCATTGCATTTGTAAAAGGATTTTAGATAGTATTGTGTAGTAGCAAACATTTCAAATCTGCAGCCTGAAGTAAACTTTGTTCAAAAATCATAAAAGACTTGGATGAGGAGATTTCTAGCATCGTGACATTTAAATCTTAGCAGTTGGAATAAGAGGACATACTCCAGGTAACTGATCATTGCTTTATTGGTGTTCAGAAGGTGTGAGTAGAAGACTAATTTTATTTGTTCAGTCCCAGATGAACTCTCCTCTGCTGACCATAGTCTTAGATTAAAAAGACAAAAAAAAAGTTGAACATTTAAGGTTAGGAATATTTGAAGATTGTGACTCGTGTCTTAAGGAAAACGGATTACATCAAGGAAAATTGATTTTGCACTGATAAACTTACGGGTTTGGTTGAGAATGATGACTCTCTCCATATTTTCTTTATAGAGTGCTTAATTTAATTATTACCTGACATTGGTTTTTGGAATTTTATAGAAATGACATTATATAATAATAACAATATTGATATTCTGCACACGAAATGAATTAACTGGCTACCTTGTAATTCCTAAAGAAGGTGTTGGTTACCACAGCATGGGAATACTTCTGTGGGTAAGTACAGAAGGGACGTGGAAGGACATGGTTCAGTGTTTGGAAGCAGATGATGAATTTCTATGGATGACATGGAAGCTGGCGCTTTACAGGGCATTTCTGAAAATCTGGCCTCCTTTGAATGAAATGTTTTAATACGGGTAAATGCAAAATTATAAATAGAATAATAAATAATGGGCTCTGTGAGGAGGATTTGGAAGTTTAGCTAAGCACGTAAATGAATTTGACCCTCAACCACAGCATGTCTGTAAGCCTTGGATATATAAATAGTAGTGCAGCAAAATAGGAAGGGACTGCTGAATGCAGCGTTGGAAAGCCTTGTGCACTGAAGCGCTCTGCTGACTGCATTTTGCAAGGGAAAAACGTAAAGACAGCTAAAAGCAGTGAAGGTTCATCCGAAGGTGGTAGGATATGCTTTGTACTTTGTTCTGCCTCTAGTTCATGAGAAGGTTAAGACATGACTCAATGTACATTAAGTACCTCAATGCAGAAAATGCCAGGTCTGAACAGCGCAACAGCAAATGTAGCAAGAACCAGTAACCTTAGTTAAACAAGTAGGAACTGAGGGAACAAATTAGACCTTAAAGTTCACAATGTTCCAGTGGTTAGTTGGCCCCACTGTTAGAATTGACAGTGGAATGTGATGAAATCTGTAATTCTTGATGGTTTCAGATCAGGACTGGGATGCCTTTTGAAAGTTACTGTAGTTGAATGCAAGTTGTTCAGCTCAGAATGGGGTTTTGTGCAAAGCAACAGTGCTCGTCGTGTAAGATTTAGTGCAGTTGTTGATCCAGTGACGGCGTTGGGTGAATTCCTACCTTGAGGCTCACCTTATGAAATACTTAATATGTTCCAATTGAGTTTTTCTAAACTTCTGAGATGCACGGTCCATCTGCTTTGTTTAATTGTACACTGAAAATAGGTGGAGCTGGTAGAGCTTTTGTTGTGCTGCTTGTCATGGGCAGCCCTTCATGGTGCTCAAGCTTTGTTCCTCTAAGCCACGGGGTTTGCACTGCTTATTGGTGGGGCAGCTTTAGGGTATTATTGTGATTTATATATATATATATATATAAAGTTCTAATTAATGCTCTGTTTGGCTCTACAGTTGTACAAACGAACTATTGTTTCTGTGAGAATTCCCTTCTGGGCTCACCAGTAAAGAGTTTTAGCATCATGCAGATAGTGCACGACCACGTACATTCTTCCCCAGTGTGTTTATTTTTTCCTAGTAGTTTGGCCGCTGACCTTTTCTGGTGGATGTTTTCCTTAATTGTGTTCAGAAGAAAGGAATCCAGATAAAGCTAGCCAAGGTGCTGGCAAATCCGGAGCTGGTGTTTGCACAAAGGCTTTACATGCCAGTTGTGGCAGTCCTTGTTTTTTTCAGCTTGATCACGGGTGGTTTTCCTGGGATGGTCTCGGTCAGAAATGTTCTTCTGCCTGACTGATAATTGGACAAGTTTCTCCGTTTCTGGATTAAGAGGCATGTGCATTCTAGTCTCCCCAGCAAAGCTCAAGGAAGTTGGCTCATCTAAGGTGTCGTGTGAGTGCTGTGAAGTTCCTGTGCTTAACAGGGGGAGGAGGGAATGTCTGCAACTGGTAAGCTAAGCAAGAGCATCCCCTATAGCATGAGAGAGACAATTAGGTCAGAGAGGTAGGGCTTCCATCTTTGCTTTTCCTTTTGTTAAACTGTTGGTTTCAAACCTTTCAAACAGGAGCTGCTTTTTATTTGCGTTCTACTGGATCTCATTAACTTCTGAAATTTATTTCAGTAAATTATGTCTTCCATGCGTGAAGTGTACCCACCTAATCAGTCAGTTTGATTTGGCCTCTCTAAGTGGGGGAGAAAGCACTTCAGAGTTTTCCGCTCATCATATTAAGGAACAGGCTTTTAGCATATTTGAATATTTAAAATATTAGTCTTATTATATCTAATCTCAAATCAGGGTAAAGCTACAAAAGAAATTATAATAACCTTAATTATACTTATTGCAATGGTGCTGAAAATGCTTCCTGTCAATGGACGTACTTTACTTTTTAGTACTAGTCTAAAAGAGCAGAGGTTATAAGAAATGAATGTCATTTTTAGCATTTCTATGGCTTATTGGGGTGTGCCAAACAAATGTAATGTCTGGGAATAGAACCATTCCTCCATTTCTTGGTGAGCATAGTGACCATTTCTGGTTGGGAGATGGCTTTAACTGGAAGCTAATTTTGAAGCTAAGAGGTGCTCTTATGCATTGGACGTTAATGGCAGCTTGCAAATGCAAGCGAGAATCCATTACGTTACAGTAATTCTGGTTTTCTTTTTGTGCCTCTGGTATTCACGGGACTGTAGGAGCCTTTTGGGGCTTGTAGTTCTGTGCTTTAAGTTAGCATTGTAGTTAAAAATGAGTGGAAATCTTTAATTCATTGGAAACTGGGAACATGCACATCTTTGACTCGGTTATTCACACATTTGTGAAAGTCGGAATCCCTCAGACTGTTTCAAATGCATGCTATCTTCAGCCTCTTCCAGGCTGGATGCCCTGTTGCTTCCAGTTCTAGCGTGTACTTTTGCTCTCTTCCCTTTGTTTCCCAGGGGGCTTAGCCTCTAGTGATGGTATTCTTGAAGTAATTTCATGCAGTTCAAAACTCAATTACCTCTAATTGGATTGCCCAAATGCGCAGGAAAAGAATAGAGGTGTCCTCTGGTCCGCTACCTCCTGGGAGAGTTTTCCTTTTCCTTTTGCATTTCGTATCCAAATACCTCCAAATTAATACAGTGCATCACTGACTGTTCAATCTCTGCCGTGGGTTTTGTTTTATTACTTCATAGCAGTGGGAGTATTTATTAATAGAATATTAGTGCAGAGCGCAGGACATGCTTCGTCATTACCAAGATGGTCATTACCCCGTGAATTTGCAGCTTAAATAGATGTGTCGGGGAGGGAGGGGAACCAGATGCCCGGAGGCCATGTGCTCGCCCAGGATTAGACAGCAGACCAGCGGCGGAAGGAGGAATAGGATCCAGCCCTACTGAATTCCTAACCTGGTGTCTCTTCCGCCAAGCCGGGCTCCATCTCCTGTCAACAGCACCCCTGAATGGCAGCAAATTAAGAGTGAAATATCTGCTTCAGCTTCTTCCCTGTCTAAATCACAGCAGCGTCGTTGCATTTAACTTTGTGTGTGTCCAAACGTTGTCAGGGTTTTATTCCAGTTCTTGTAGACTGAAGCTAGTGGTAACTGGAAGCCAGGGAGAGAAACTTGCAGCCTGAAGCAGCCGAAGCTTGCAGGAGGGAGCAGTCAAATCAATATTTCACCGGAATGAATCTGTGTCAGACACAGGATGTCTAGGACACCTCAGGAATGCACGTTACTACTAAGCTGAGCATAACACGTGTTAGGGAAGAGATTTTTTTTTTTTTTTTTCAGCGTTACACTTGCAGCGTTATTCTAATGGGAAAGAGTTCTTATTTTACATTATGTGAAGCTCTTTCTTTTAAAACATTGACCTCATCAGCTCAGGTCAAATTAACTGTTCTTCGTTATTGCCTTTTCCTACAATATTGCTTCCTGTGCAAACAACTCTTCGGCGGCGGCTCCTGGTTTTCAGTCTGTTTCTTTTATAGCTTGTGGAGCAATTATCCAAAATCCTGTTCCAAATGCAAAAAAAATAATAATAATAATAATAAAAAAGTCTTTCAAAATACTTTTTTAATCAGTTGTGCTCCTTCAAAGTTGCCTAGACATATGCCAGGTACTCAGAGGTAAGTGAAGGGAGCTCAGCACTGCTGTTGAGGCTGCAACTGTTTGGCAGCTCCAGCGAGTGCTTTGCCATCCCATCCGTGTGACAGGGAGCCGAGCTGTTTCAGCCTCCTGGCTTTACTTCCCAGCCTTTACTGCTCTGTTTTGTTTCGGGTTTTTGTTTGTTGTTTTGCTGGTTTTACTAAAGCGCTTTTAGAATTTGCCTAAAGTTTAAAAGATAAAATAAAATCCAGCCTATTTCCTTCCCTCACTGTTAGCTCAGCTGGTATATCTTTAGGCTGAGACACTTCAGATGGAATTGATTTCTTTGCAATCTATGCCAGCCTGAATTTAATTGCTATTTTGTTTTTAATCTTCATCAGGCTCCTACTATGCTTGTCTTTTTTGCAGCTGGGTGGAATAATTCCCTTTTCACAAGATTATATAGTTTAGGGTCACAACGTGGATTTTCAAGAAGTAGTGAAGTGTTTAGATGTATGGATTCTCTCAGAAGAGACGTGCTTGCTTTAGAGAGCGTGCATGTAAAGGTAAAAAATTTCAGTGACACTGAGCATTATCTAGACCTCCAGCAGGAGTCAGTGGCTGAATCTATACTACGAGGCTGCCGCATTCCCCTTGCAGTCACGGTGCCTGTGAGTGTGATAGCTGTATCCCAGCTCAGTGCTCGGAGGCACCGGGCTGGGCAGCAGTCCCACGAAGCAGCACCCCACTGCAGAGGAAATGCAGATGTGCTGGGGCTTTCATGCAGATCTGTGGTGCTTTGTCTCTTTGTGAGGTGCTGAGAGAAGCAGCACTGCGGCCAAAGCATGGAAGCTGCTTCGTCAGAGTGGAGATTTTAGAGGGGTTGCACATTTGGAGGGCAGGTGCACGTGTACAGCTCTGTAATACCAACTCTGTTAGTGGGATTCTGCAGTTCCTGAGCACTTTCTTGTCTCCCAGTGAGAATATTGCATGTTGCTTTAGCTTTGAATTTTTGTCATCATTAACAATAGCTTGTTTTCAGCAATGAAAATTGCATTGATCTGGTGAGAAGGATATTATTTCTGAAAAGCAAAAAGGGAGAAGAAATTGTGGCTGCTGGATCTGAACCACCTCTGACAACACAGATACAGAATTCAAATATACAAGTGAAAGGACACCAAAACTGCTCAATGGCAGAATTCAGTTTAGAGGTAACAACCTGGATTTAGCAGTGATGCAGAGTCCTGTGACCACATGCTGCTCACTTAAATCTCACAGGATTATGTACACAATACGCCTGCGACATCTGAGTGGCATGATGGAGAATGATTAGCAATAGTAAATATATTAGTTTCACTAAATCTCTAGCCTGCTATTTAAAGGTGTTGTGTTAAGATTCGAGCACATACATGCACAACTGTGCTTAAATATTTGAACTTTGTTTTTGAAGTGTATGCCAGATACACTGCATTTAAAAGTGATCTATCATCAGAACGCTTCCTGTGCACTCCAAGCTGCAGACTGAAGTCTAAAACATTAAATTGGGTTCTGGGCTTACCGTGTAATTACTATTATATCAAAGTGTGTAAACATTAAGCAAGTTATATTCACTTAATGTTTTTCCTAATGTAGGTAAGATTTTCTTTTGGGGGGCCGGGGAAAGCAAGGCAAATGATATTATCTGTCATTTATACAGTGCTGGCCTTGGAAAAGGAGACTGGATTTTGGAAATGCAGTTCTGCATCTCCCTATATCTTTTTTGCAGGATTACTGTTTGGAATATTTTAGGAAAGATGCCATACTCAAAATTAAACAGTTTGGTGCACAGACATAATCAGAACCACTTGTCCCAGTTCTGTTTCATGGCAGGACTCTTTTATACTGCTCCGTTAGAATAAATATTTGTACATTTGCTTTAAGGCTCCTCTACATGGCTAAGGCAGCACATGTTTATATATACATATAGTATAAATAGGAATTGGGCCCATAAGTTTGCACAGCTGTAATGACTGGAATTCAGTAAATGAAATAGTGCCAAAGCTGTTAATTGCACAGGAGTGAGCAACGAGACAAATGTGTATGTTAGTAAAGTTGGTGGCTGTAGCCAGCAGCAGAGCTCATCTACTCTTTATCTGCCTCTTTTTGGAATGGAACTGTTCTTTTATTTTTTTTTCCTCCCGTTTGATTTATGTAATTGCTCGAGGGCTTGCTTGCCCCTTTGCCATCAAGTTGCAGAAGTACATCTGTGTGTCGGGCAGCACGATGTCTTGGTGCATGAGGAAGGTTATTTAGGAAGAGGCTCGCAGGGAGGAGGCTGCCAGCTCCACTCCCCTGCCCATCCTGGAGCAGGCACCAGGAAAGGGCGGCGAGAACTAGCCTCCAGGTCAACCTGTAGGTGCCCAAATTCCATCCACACCAGCAGCCAGACCTGCCACTTGCTACAATAGCACAAAGACACGTTGTAAACTGATCTAAGGCAAGTGTCACTTAAATCAGGCGGAGATCTTCCCATTTCTGAGTTGTACATAGCTCTGAAAATGCTATTGCTTGAGTAGGTGTTACTGTGAGCAATAAGGAGAGATCTGACTGAAAGAAAGAAGGTGGCTGAGAGGAGAGTCCAAAAAAACAGCTGGCAGGGAAATAAAGAATAATAAAAAATTTCTCAATCATTGTTTGTTTTGGAAAGATCATGCTTTAAGCACATGGAAATACTTTACACGTTTGAGAAGTGCTGACTTCCTACATGCCTTGTGAAGGAACAGCAAATCATTCATATAATGTAAACACATTTATAGATTGTTCCAATATTACTTTTTTGGTGCTGCTGTTCTTTTTAACAAGATACCATTTAGTACATATATGCCCTTTTGATGCTCTGCTTTGGCCGAGAGTTGCATACATCATGAATGTTCAGTATTAAAGTTTGTGCTGAAAGAATGGTGCAAAGTTACCGAACCACATTTTTTTTTTTTTTTTTTTTTTTTTTTGCTTTAAAAAAAGTTAAATGGTGGTGCTTGGTGCACTTTTTAAAAGTCAACATCCCAGAAGGTTGGGATAGGCAGGAACAGAAGTAAATACCTTCCTTGTCTCAAAGTGTGAGCGTAACCCGTCTTTTGCGTCTTGTTAGAAATGATACTAAAACCTAAGAAAGACCAAAGTTCTGCTGAAAGAGTGGACTTTTAGGCCAGGGAAGAAAAAAATGAATAAAATAAGCAACTTTGATGCCAAAATTATTTGTGGAATTTGATAATCATAGTGCTGGGTGGGGGGCAAGGGGTCACGAGGCCTTCCCCGTGCTGTGAGGCGGCATCTGTGAGGCTTCAGCTTGTCCTGCCAGGGACTTGGCTGACCTGTTACTAGAGACCTCTTCAGATGGAGGCTCCCCAGCAGTCTCTGGTACTGCTTCATTGCCTTTGCTTTTACGTTTTAGGGGGAGCTTTGTAACCGTGTGTTACCTTGACGTGATGGCAGTCCATAGGTGCAGAAAGCAGGTTGTTCTGTGCCTCCTTGTAGAAAGCTTGTTATGTACTAGGAGATGACTAGGTAAGAGGACTTCACAGAACTAAGTATTTTAGAATTTAGATCTAGAGAAATAGTCCAGACATATAATTGTTGCTTAACAATAAAAGAATTGATTTCTTCTGCAAATCTTTCATAGTCTGTCTCCAGTCTACAGACCAGATGTGAGGGATATTCATCAGAGTCCTTTTTTTCTTAGGAAAATTCATTTAAAGAGAGAAATAAGAGTACTTAAGGAACTGTAGTAAGAGCAAAGAAGGATTTGGAGCCATTTAGGCAAGCTGGAGGAGTGAATTTGTGTTTGTGCACAGAACGTGTGATCTTCCTGCCATGATCCCATTTTCTTAGCACTTGTCCGCGTTTGTGAAAACACTACAGGTTTGCTTTTAATCTTTTCTTCTGTTGCTGCTGATCAAAGCAGTTTTGTGTCACTCCTTGATCCTCTCTGTTGTTTACCTGATAGGGGGCTGGTGGTCTGGGATGGCAGAGCTGGGCTAATGGGCTCGCAGATTCCTCTGAGTCAGCTGTCAATTGGGTTGTGTCTGGTTTTGAGACACTTGCCTGTTAGGCACAAGTGAGCCGAGTTATCTCACAGATCAGTTTTATTCTTGGCTACACCGTTTCTTAGTGAACTAGAACTGTTTGCTGTTGTCATAAAGCGTATTTGCCTTGCAGCATGGTTAGAAGATCTGTAGGCCTTAAGTTTCTTCTTTGCCTCTTCTCAGGGCCTTCTTCAGACAAGTTTTGGGTAAGTACAGCCTACATCTGGCTTTGAAATTCTTGCCAGAGTTAAAACGTCATGTGAGGAGGGAGGGCCAAGAGTAGTGATTGCAGTGGGAGAAGGTCACCAGAGATGTGGTGGGTTCACAACTGAGTCCCGGTAGCAGTGCTTCTGAGAACTGAATAGCCTTTCAGTTCAGTAGAGAACTGAAAAACAAAAAGTGCAAGAACTCATGTGTTGAGATAAGGACAGTTTAATAAAAAAGAAGGGTGAAGAAAACAACAACAACAAAAAAAAGTGATGCACAATGCGATTGCTCACCAACAGCTGACCGATACCCAACCAGTCCCTGAGAAACAGAAGCCCCTCCAGCCAATCCCCCAAAGTTTTACTGCTGAGCATGATGCCATGTGGTGTGGGACATCCCTTTGGCCAGACTGTGTCAGCTGTCCTGGCTGTGTCCCCTCTCAGCTCCTTGTGCACCCCTCGCTGGCAGGGCAGTATGACAAGCTGCAAAGTCCTCAGCACTGTGAAAGCGCTGCTCTGCAACAGCTAAAACGGCGTGTTATCGATATTATTTTCATCCTGAATCCAAACCATAGACCCATACCAGCTACTGTGAAGGAAATTAACTCAGCCAAAACCAGGACAAGTATTTTGGCAGTCCTCTGGCTGGGTGAGTTTCCGTGTAAGAAGTCTGGTCTCCAAGAGCAGCAGGACTGTGGGCACGTGTAGATGGTTTTGAACGTGACGCCCCATGTACTTCTTAACAAGGGTTCTGGCTGTAGGCAGGGGCATATGTGCAGGACCTCTATTCCCCACAGCATCTTCTGTTTTGATTAAATCCCTATTACGAGATACCCCATTGTTATTAATATATTAATCCTCCACAAGAAGGAAAAATGTTCAGCGTGTTGATTAAGGTCATGCTGGGTGCGCGTGTGTTAACCACCTTCTCTCCACATCTATACTTGTACCTAAGCGAACACAGTGGACAAATGACTGCGTGCTACAAGGTCTCGAAGGAGTCAACTTTTGAGCTTTAAAGTAGCACATTTACACAAATTAAAAGTCAATTTAAAAATAAAGATGTGTTTCAAAGGTGTGTTGAGGGTGTTAGTTTTCAATAGTCAGTAGTCATCCAAGGTGCACTCATTGTACTAGGGCACTTGCAGTGAAAGATATTTTGGATCAAAGAGACGATGTTCTCTACCAAGAAGACTTCAATAGGAATTTTCCTGAAGAATGTTTGTTCAGGTGCAGAGGGTGGGAGAAGGGAATATTGTTTTAGGCAATCAGTGTTGGACATGAAAAGGTGAATTTCCCCATACATGCCTAGTCTGGATTCAGTGTGTCAGTCGGGGTGGTGCTGGAAAAGGATATTGTCAGCACCGGATACTAATGAAAGAAGTCATCCTCATGAAGAAGTGCATTGATCTCTGAAAGTTTGGCTTGTCTTTATTTTTCTTAACTTTTTTTAAAGAAGAAAAATGTAGATATGGAATATATCAGAGTGGAGAATTGATTATTGGAGCTTATTGTTCCAGTTGCCTCACAGGTAACTCCGTATTTTGGGGAAATGGGAGGGCCAGACATGCCTTGTGGCATGCGTTATAACTCCATCAGAATGTGTGGCAGAGCACTAACATCCCCTGCTTCATGCCAAGGGGATAATATCATGGTGTAAACCTTGTCTTTTATGCAGGCTCTCCTTTAGAATATAAAATAATTGGAAATGTTGTGGAAACAAAGAAACCTGCTCTGACTCACTCAGACAGATGCGCGCAGTGGTACGGGCAGGAAGCGGAGGGACAGAGAGCACATGTGGAACCATCCATCTAAATTAGCTGGACGGGGGCCAGGACACTGGAACTTGCAACATTTTCAAGGATTCCTAGGAAATGAAATGATGGGTTTGTGTAAGTAGAACGGTTCTCGTGGTATTGTGGGACAGTGAAGTAGATCCTGGACAAGGCAGACCATACACTTAAAGGTGGTGCTTGGGGAGTTGTTGGAGAACGGTGGAAAAAGGAGGTACAGGTAAGTAGGTTTCGGGGAAAAAGAGTTTAGAATGGCGGGCTGCCGACAGGAACAAAGAACCACGTATTGTTAGGTCTGAGGTCTGTTCTCCTGTTTCATCTCTTGAAAGCGAGGCATAAATAAATGCAGTGGCACTCTTCTCCAAAGCACAGAAAGAGAACCACAGAAATGTGATCCTCTGTGAGACTGTCATAAGCAGTACTCAAGTAAACAAGACCTTATGCTCTGCTGCACAGACTTGCTGACAGATCTAACCGGGATCGATGTAGGCATCTGAGCCTTGCCATCGTTAGGCAGTCTTTGGCGCCAGGGCTTGGGGCTGCCTGTGTTTGTGTACCTGTGGGCATGAGTACATGGCTAGAATAAAAAGAAAAGCCACGTGTGTCCAAGAACATATGTAAAAATGCCCAGCTTGTAGTGCTGCCATGCAGTAGGCCCTTTGAGTTTAGATGAGTGTAGTTTGATGAATAATCGATCTGTAAATATTCAAAGAAGCTTCTGCCTTTCCACCGAGTAAGCAGTTTCTGGAAGAGGTTGGTGGTAAGGATGCTGGCAGTTGGCTTTCATTTGGAGCAAGATTTGAGCCAGCTCATGACTACAATCCAGAAAAGGGATAAGCTGAGGAGCTTTATTGTAAGGATTTCCCACCAGCCACATGGATGCCGTAACAGAGATATTGGAGGGCTACTTTGTTGTCTGCTTGATTGAAGTTCTATGCCAAGTTCTCTTCTATGTCTATATCCTGATGCTTAATGTCTGTTGGCACTGTCTTGGCTGTGCCTGCATACCAAGGATTCCCTTTTGCATTTGTTCCCACTGGAGCATTATTAGGGTTATATTCATTGTGTGGGGAGAGGAAGATGGCTTGGTTTGAGAGATGGTTTGAAGATGTTCAGGGGATTACAGTAGAAACTGTCTGCCTCCTTCATCTTCAACCATTCCGTTTTCATTTATTCACCCTGTGTGTCTCTTCGTGGGATGATGTCTTGAGCTCGAATACCCATTTTAACTTATGTAGGAACTGAAGCCTAGACAGGATTAGGCCAAGAATTTCTCTCAAATCAGGCAATTCTAAAATCTGTTTGGAATAAGGGATAAAAAACACCTTGAAGGTGCAATATATACTAAAGCACAGTGTTGTATTAGTTTAGTTTTATTGATAACATTGCGTACAGCATTTGTTTAATGCTAATTTTAAACCTAACTTGTATCTGGTTAGTTAAGTGAATTTGACATACAAAATTAAAGAAATACTTCACACTTAGAGCAATAAAAGTATACCTGAGGAGTGTTGTATCCCTTTAGCTGTTGGTTTCTTTTCAGCTCCATGTAAGTAACTTTCTTTGTAGCTGGTTTGCCAGGTACAACCTTGGCATGAAAAAGCCTGTTAATCACCTGATTGAAAACCTTGGATTTTTTTTTTTTTTTTTTTTAAATGGCCAGAAATAAAATACTGGTGGTATCTGTGCTATTCTGTTGGTCATGAAGAACAAGGTACAACCATAGCTGCATTTTTGATTTTATTTATGAAGAATACATAGCAACTGCAGCTTTTCAAAATGTGAAATTTGTTGATTAGGAAGAAGTCTTGGTAGAACTCAGGACAAGTAATTGTTAAATACAACACCTCATGATCATGCTGGTTTGCTGTGTTTTATTTTCAGGCTATCTCTGATCCATCGTAGTGGTGGTATCAGGTTTGGAAGTCAACGAGTGGACTGTGCCTGAGGTAGCAGATGAGGACCTACAGATAGGAAATGAATTTAGATGGTAAAAATTGTTGCTGCATTTTCTGTTAGAGAAACCTCTGTCTGCAGTTCTGGAGCTGTGAAAGTGCAATATGGACCTTGGAAAGGTGGGGTGACAGTGTGTTTTTTACTTGTATTGGGAAGTCTTTGCCATCGTGCTTTGTCATTGATTTTGCTGGCAGAAAAGGAGGAGCAAGAAAGCTAAGGAATGGCCAGCTGAGAGTAGAGGAATGGGAGAGAGACCCTATACCTGAGATAGCCCATGGGTTAATGTGTGTATAAGACCGGGAGTGGGATACAGCAGTTCCCTGTTTTTCCAGTCTGAGGTATGTCTGTGTACATTGTCACTTGGCAGAGGGAAGGAGCTTTTCAGGGGAACTGAAGAGATTTAGATCAGGGGGCGTTTGTTTCGATCAAAGTTCTTCATTTCCAGTTGATACCAACCGATTGTCAGATAAAGCCCGTTTGAACTTGAATTTTTGGACTAGAGTATGAATACAACTTTATTTTGGGTGTTTTTTGTTTTGGTTTCCCCACCTTCCCTATTAGGACAAGTTTTGTTGAAAAATTAATTAGGAAACCATAAGGAACGTGGATAATGTGAATGATATGGTTACTACTCTGACCGTTACAGCAGATTGATTGAATTTATAAACCCTGTCGCTCTTTATATACTTTTTAATTTTTAATTCAATTAATCTTGTTTTTTTTTTTTATTATTATTTTTTATTTGCATAAGGACATGCAAAGTATTAAACTAAGGCTATGGAAAATAACATTGACAAAGCTTTCTTACTCCTCTGGAATCTAATTAAAAACCCGCAAATGTTGTCATTCATCATTTTACCATTGGAGTGTATTTCTTAGGGAGACAGTCTAATATCCTGCAGCAACTTCATGGCATTACAAAAATAATTAATGGACCCTTTTAGGGCAGTGTATGCTGCTACAATGTGGAATAATACTTCAGTGTTGTAACTGAATGGCGTGCTAGGAAACACTAATCCCTCGTGTATAGTAACAGGAAGTATGAATATTACTTATTAATGATAATATAAAACACCTTAGCACACATGCTTTTTCTGGGCATGTCTACATTTTTGTAAATCACAGTGAATTTTAATTGCAGAAAATTGGTGAGAAGAAAGAAGGATTTGTGTAATTAAGAGCATCTGCTTATTTAAAAGCCTTTAGAAGTTGTAAAAGATAGAACTTCTCTGTATGAGAGGGATGGCTGTTGTGCAATAATGCCCCTTCATTCCCCTTTCATAATAAATCTCAGCAGAGTATTCATCTAAAGGGCTGGATGCCAAAAAGAACAGGTTCGACTTGTCTGTGAGGATTTACACCACACTAAAATGCACAACTGCTTTTGTAGAGGTCATTGTGAAGGTCACAGAGCTCGCATGCACTGCTGAATGAGAGCAGCCTACAACAATAATGCGAGTGGTTGGACTGTGTGAAATCAATATTTAAAACCTCATATGAAATGTAGCAATAAGCTGGAATCATTAAAACACATGACTTCAAAGCACGTGCATTGTTTTGCAAGAGAGAAGTGCTCTCTTCCAGGAGTTTGCATCTTGTACTCTCTGCTGAATGTCACTCCTAGCTGAAAGCATAAGATTTTTCTCGATTCCTGACAGTTAATGTTGAAATAACATAGTATGTGTAATATAGGCACTCAGACTATTAACAATTGTATCAAGAGGTTTTCTCTGTCCAGTGGAAAAAAACATCAGATTTGATATTGATGTTGAAGTGGATCTAGTTACCTGAAACTTGCAACACCTTGCTTTCAAGTAAGGTCCGAGTTAGCCCATAGGGTCACTATGTCTTTAAATAAAAGATGATGATCATTTCAAATGGCAACCAGCCATTGGTGGGGTTTAGTGCAGAGATTAATTAGTAAACTTTGGAATGCGCTACAGCAAATGCAGCTGATTGGCAATAGCATGTGGAGCAGCAACTGGTGGAAGGCCAGTGCTTCTGAGCAGCAGAGGTATTTCCAAAAAGACTTAAGAGTGCTGTGATGTGTTATTCTTTAAATGGAACTGTACTGATTGCATTGAACCACTGTTTTTCTGTTTATACGGTTTAGTAAATACAGAAATTAAAGAAATCTGATTGTTAATTTTGAAAGAAAGCAAGTTTTCTTCTATTGTTTTGATGTGATTAGGTGCATCCCATATTGATGCCCCTGAACATCAATTTACAGAGGATTGTGGTTTGTCTGCATTGCATTTTGCAATTTTTTCCATTACTGTAAAGGCAAATGTCATGTGTACTGCCAAATGTTGAGATATGATTTATTCAAATAAGACACTAAAGTAAATACAATTACTTCAGTGGCTATGACAGTGAACGGCTTCTATGGTCTACTTCTTAAAATGGTATGGATCACTGAGGCTGTGTGTTTGATTTATAATGGTTTGTCTTCCTTTTAATGTTTTAAAGACATGATTAGAGAAATTTGGAAACTATCTCTGTAAATTAGCTTATCTGAGGATGCTCAATCTATTTGGTATGAGTAATGAACCCAATTATGTATAGTCCCTAGTGGGACTATTTTCTCAGTTTGTGCAGGCCAAGGAATTGGGGCCCAATTCCTTGAATAAAAATTAAGATATTTTATGTAAAAATAAATAAATGATAATTTTAGAAAAGCTGCTCTTGAGAGAGTACTGGGAAACCCTGTATACTTCTTAAGATCTCTTATATTGTACTAGTTTCTTGATGCCCACCCTTGGTTAAAGAGGCATGGTCAAGCATCTATTTAAATCTTTTTTTTTTTTTTTTTTTTTAAATCCTTATGCCAGTGGGTGTTTGCTTCAAAAATGGCCCAGTAATCTGGTAAAATTCATCTTACTATACATTTCCTGAGTACTGAGCAAAAACCTAACCTCGTGGACTAGCTGCCGTTATCACCGAAATAACCCTGTTAAAATTATGACCGAAAAACAAAAGAGGCGCTTGGTCACACAGGATAGGGCTCATCCTGGCCCTGACCCTTAAGCACGTGCTGTAAAACGAGGCAAGCGTGTGCTCCTGCTGGCCCGGCTCCCCGCTCCGTTCCTCGTCCTTGCCACGCGCGGCCTAGTCCCTGTGGCCCGCTGAGGGATCATGGCGGCTCCGTGGGCTGGGCCGCGGCAGGTGCTGGTGGCTGGGCCCTGACTGTGAGCTGCCGGAGGACACGGAGCCGAGGTCAGGGTTGTCAGGGCGCTGGCTGCTTGTCTCGAAGCCTGTTTCTGCAAGCCTCTGCTTCCTAGGCCATTGTGTTTATTGCCATAGGTAATTGCAGCGAAACGGATGGGCTCGGTTTACGCAGTCACGTTTGGGCTTGCTGGGCGTTGTCGGACCGGACTCGCCGGCCGCCATCCAGACAAAGCGACCGCTGTGGGGCTGCTCCTTTCGCCTTGAGAGGCTGCCCCGGTGCTTAAAGCTGGGTGGTTTTCAGAGCTAGATCAACGCTGCTGAGCCCGTGTCTAAGCCCCAAATAGGTGTCTGGTGAAATTCCCTTATAGCAAATAGATTTGTTGGCTTGGTGTGCCTGTAAATGAAACCTGCACGTAAATCCACACACGATCGGGGCATTAGAGTCTCGCAAAACGTGCAGTGATAGCATTTGTTAAGAGCTGTTTAACTCTTGTGCTTGATTATTTGTGTGTATGTGCATATGTAACAAACACCCCCGAGCAAAAAAGCATCTCATTTAAAAATGCCGTATCTGAGCACTGCAATCAGGTCCCTAATTACTGAGACTCTTTTTTTTTTAAAACTAAATCCTCTGTGTGTATGTACAATATACACATCCAAGTACATTGCAAGGCATTATAAATGATTAAAAGCAAACTGTAACCCTTGACAGAAACAAATGTAGGTACATTCTGTGATGCATTATCCTGGCTGGACTGCCGGTTTGCTGTGAGTCAGCTGGCTGTATGAATTATAGGGTGCGCTTTGTATCACTGGACGGTTGCCTTTTGGTATTGGTTTAAATCTAAGATATGAAAGAATGAACAAAGTCTGAATTTCCTCCTCTCGATAGCACAAACAGTCTCTGCAGCTCCCTGCTTCGGCTAATGCCCCGGAGCTGGCTGGCACGGCCGCTCATGTAGCCGAGGCTAGGGATTAGGCAGTTTCGTAAGGTGAGCTGCTTTTAAGCTCTGGCAGTCTTTTTTCCTTGTAAATCTCAGACACTCCAAGTGCCAATGCTCCATCCTAGCAGTGAGTGTTTCTACAACACAGTGACGGCAGTGAAAAGGAAACGGGAGAGAAAAGTTGATGCGGTGTTGTGGTTTAACTGTGACTCCGGATTAATGTGAAACCGAAGGCAAAGACATGGTTTTCACTTTATTGTTGGTTGGTAAATGTTTATGTCCAGAGCTCTAGGGCAAAGCTGTTTAGGCTGGTGGTGATTAAAGCTTCTTGAACAGCTTGCCTTGGCATGAGAGAATTAACGTGGTTATAGCCCAGCAGTGAAGGTGGCTGGGGAGGAGGAGGAGAATATCCCCTCAACTGCCTGCACTTGGGAAAGGAAATGCAACAAAATATTATTATTCATATGAACTCTAGGCTTTCTGATCTGCTCCCATGGACTTCACTGATACGGTATCAGTTACCCCCATGCCTGCAAGAACGGGTTAGTGTTTCATGTAATGAAGTGGAACGGCGGTGCAGATGCGCAGTAGCCCACTGTTGCTGGATGGATGGCTTCCAGGTAGATGGAGGTTTTAGGCTGACCGGTTTACGAGGCAGCTCTTCGTAGTCGGCCCAAAAGCAGCTCATGCTGGTGAGTCCAGAAGTGTGTGCGCACGCTTAGTCAGTCTCTTGTGTACCTGTGTGATTGTACCACTGATTAGACTCAAAAGGCTTGGCAAATCCTATTTGTGTGGGAAGCTCGAGTGCAAAAACTTGCCTGATTTACTTTATTTAAATCAATATAATCCAGCTGAAGGCGTTTTGGAAAGCACATCTAAGTGAACGGTGTTTTAAGTTAACACAGTGTCTTTCGTGTTCACAATAAAAGCTAGTTTCATTTGAAAAGGGTGTGCTTATGGTTACCTTACACAAACTTTTGCCATATTAAATGTGGAAGGGCTCAATTCTCCTGCATGCACACATTGTCTTTTGTGAAATTTGTACTTAGAAGATTTAATATCCTCAAGTTTGCCTTATGATCAGCAATTCTTTGAACTTGCAAACAAAGTGTGGATAACTTCAAATAGATATTTGAAGTCTGATTCTGAGGAATGTTTATGTTGATTTTTGACCTTACAATGTGAAGTTTGATCTCTGTCTTAAAACTGAGTATTCTAGAGGAAATGTAAATACGATCTGGACTTTTAAAAATCTATTTAAAATCTGTTCTCTTAAACTTTAGGAACTTTATTCTGGATATTGTGACAATTCAAACGATGGATATGTATTCCTGCTCACAGAGGCCCTGATTCAGCAGCTGATCTCTAATCAGCAAAGCTCACTTGCAGCCTTGTACCTTCGGAAGGTGTAGGTCTGTAGTGCTTTAGACTTGAATATAGCATTTTTTGGTTATTGTGAAGCTCCAGAGAATAGAGAAGGGCTAATGGTGGAAGCTGACTGAGATGATTTAGAGTTTTATATAAGCACATAAAGCTGCAAGTTGTCTTGTTGTGTTTGGTTTTGAAAAGCTCTTATTAACTACTTTGACATCTCGCTTTTATTCCCAAACATCTGCTTTAGATTGTTTGCCATAAAAGTGTAAGAATTAATCTTGCCCTCATTTTTGTTATTGCTACCAGAAACCAAACTATTTTTATTGCTTCTTGTATAGGGATTTGGACTTGATAATTCAGGGTTTAGGAGAAAATAAGTTTGTATTTTTCTCTCTCCTGTAAGCTTAACAGGTAAAGTTAATTAAATTAATTTTTTTAAGTGCACAAAGATGTTAGGCACGGCTTGCTAAACTGTACTGTAAGCTCTACATTGCTTTACTTGCCCCAATATTTTGAGTTTTAAGGCAATTCAAATGATCAGCTCGTTTTGGTTTGTTTCTCAGAACAGCAGCTGTCCTGAGCCAGGGTGAGGCATTTGCATCATCTGTGGAGAGCTTCATGTTTATTTTCTTGTATGGAAATAACATATGAAAGTCAAAGAAATGAAAACTTTCCTATATGTTTAGTCCTTTGATTAACAAATGCTTTTAATGCTTACTCATGGGGCTTCCTTTTTCTTGGATTACAGCTCGTTTGTGTTTTTTCACTGAGAAGTAAGAAGTAACTACGGCGTGCGATTGCAGCGAAAAAGTACACTGCTTTTGGGCCATTTCCTTCTGCATGGTACATCACTACATTTCAGGGCATTCTGCTGATGTGGGTTCATCCAGTATTTGTCAGCACTTATCTCCCTTTCTACAAAGGAAGTGTTGTTTTTAAGGCAGAGCTGACTTGGTGTAAGCCTGTAGTAGGAAACACTCGTGCAGCCTCTGTTACTTGCTTGAAATCTGACGTTCGTGCTGCAGTTGCTTTCACAGCAGTCTCCTCTTTCAGAATGTGTGGCGACACTTGCTTTTTTTTAATTTTTTTTACTCAAATACAAGTGTTTTAGCAAGCGGGCTCATGAAGGAGCCAGCGAATGAGGTAAAACAGATGAAGCATCTCCTTATATTATAAACAGATAAATAGGATTTTTCTAGGACTAAGTGGAAAAAAATGTGCGACTATATTGCAGTTTTGCTGCCAGGTTCTATTTTTCCTCTTAAGTGAGATTGTAGATTTTTCCCAGCAGTAACTGTTCCTTTTTTGCTTGTGCTATGGATGCTTTAGATGTTTCTGGTTATCGTGCTTCGAGGAGCGACACAGCCGTGGCCCCCGTAACCGCAGCGATGCGGTGGGGCCATGGCAGGGCTTGGGTGCACGGAGGGGTCTTCCTGCAGCGCTCTGAGGGTCGGCCAGGGCTTGCAAACAGAATTTGATCCTGTGAATTTCTGGGTATCCTGTCCTGTACTGCTAAGATTGAGGTGCCGTTGGAAGTGTGCACCACTTGGGAAGCTGTCACATGTCTGTAATTCAGGTGTGAGCATCATTTTGATGTAGGCAATATAAAACTTGCATGGAAAAAAAACAAAACAAAACAACTAAACCTCTCTGGAAGGACAAAAAGCATATTTTGAGAGGATCTGTGAAAAACACCGTTGCTTCTACCCCAGGGAGTATTTGATTTAGTTTGACAAAATTCATGTGTATCTTCAAAGCAGTGCATGAACTGTGTTACATTTGCAGTGTTTCTTCCTGTCACCGCAATAACCAGCTCACGTCTTCTCGTGCTCTCTGCATGCAAATGAGAAAAAAGGCTAGAAATAAACTACTTTCCACTTTATTCTAAAAGCGATAATTTCTAAATATGTTGCTAACAGGTTTCAGTTTGCATTTAAAATTTATAGTAAGTAGTCCACAAATACTGTGCAGGAGGTATCATGTACTGCAAATGCCTGGTGACGCTCTCTTCATTTTTCTGCTTTGGACTTGAGTTATTCTAAATGCCTCCTTTTTATCTCTTTGCCTGTTTCTGATAATTCATTCTGCCTTTCTCTCCTTCTGTTTTTCCTATTCCATTTGCATTCTTCTTTTCATCTGCTTTTACTGTCCTTTCCATATTTTATTCATTTATTTTGTCCCCACGGCTTAAAAAACTTCCATGCTTCCTTCTGCCAGAGTTCTATCAAGTTTTAGCAGTCCCTCCTTAAAATCTAGCTATTCAAGGAATCTCACTTTATTTCTTTATCAGTCAGACAAGCCATTCTGGTTGGGGTGTTCTGCATCTTTATCAACATTTATCTGGGTCTAGGCTCAGTGAAATAGGGAATATGTCTGATTTTCACACACGGAATTTCTCATCCTCTGTAGACTGAGGTCAGCTTTCTGTTCGGTCTTGTTAGTTTAAGCAGTCTTTCTTTTTAAATCATCCATCAGACTCTACATTCCTTAAGAATGATATTGTCTAGCTGTGGATATTTGGGTTGGGGGGAGCCGTTTTAGGGAATCCTAGGAAAGAGCAGGCAGTGGGTACAGTGATGTATGGTTGTTTGTCAGCTCCTGCCGGGTTCACCACTAAAGCAGCTAAGTTTTGCAAGTTCCATTGTTCTCCAGGAATTCCCCAATTATTTTCTTGCATAATCGAGGAGTCATATCAGCATAACGCTCGGCTTCACGGCAACGCAACAGGAACCCCGGCAGGTTCAGCTGTACCAAGACTCGAATGATTGCTGCTGGTTGGTGAGCGATGCATGGCTATTGCTGTGCTCTGATCTCTGCCTGTATGTCTGTCACTCTCTAAACGTTATTTGTTGTGATACACAAAGTGGCATTTGTCAAATTGATTTCTGTTTCACATCCCTTGAAAAATTAGGCCCTTAATGTGGGCATTTAAAACCGTATTATATTAAGGCCTATAATCCTGTAATTAGACTGGCTACTGCAGAGCTTATGCTTTGTTGAGAACCAAAT
The DNA here is from genome assembly GCF_011077185.1 of Oxyura jamaicensis. Classification (NCBI taxonomy): domain Eukaryota; kingdom Metazoa; phylum Chordata; class Aves; order Anseriformes; family Anatidae; genus Oxyura; species Oxyura jamaicensis. The sequence continues at coordinate 48,557,092 of NC_048897.1, read as the reverse complement.
CAAAATGATCAAGGCTCCAGAAGTCTGATGGTAGAAATGCAACAAAAGTTTCCTTAATTCTGCTTAATGCTGTAATACTGACAGAGCACGCTGGGAAACAGCACCACAAACTGAACTAACGTGGACTCTGAGTCCCCCTTAGTGAAGCCTCTCGGCGAAAAATAGAAAGAAGATGCAGGTGTACCCTGAAAAGGGCAACGTTGAGCCCTGAAGCCACTGTAGGAAAAGGAACAGGTGAGCTGATGGCGAGGTTTGCACTCACAACTGCCAGGTACCTGCGTCCCCCACAGCAGCTGGTACAGGCATGGCTCTTTGCTCCAGCTGGGAAGGCCGACTAGGAATCGTGCAAGGCAGAAGAATTGTGCAAGGGAGCCAGGGCAGAAGGCTCAGAGGAGGCTAAGCTTCTGCTTGCAGCACAGTGCACTGCAAACCACAGAGTAAGTGTGCAGGAGCTGAGGCCGAGTGGGGAGCAAAATTGAGAAACGAGCCCTGAAAACCAGGGGGTGACACATGGGCTCATTAGTTGTGTGAAAATGCCGTTGTGTTTAAATTCCCTGTTTTCAGAAACGCTGCTATCTTGTGTACAGTGCCGTCCTCTGAACGGTGACGGAGATTTTGAGGAAAGCTTGGCAGAGCTCTGGAGTCCTTGCCGAAAATGAGCGCGTGACTCGGTCCTGCAAACATCCAGACTATCCCCTGAATCATAACTGTGCTTTGACAGCTCGCTGGGAGACGACAGGGGCAAACAGGCAGCGTCATCCACTGATGTGAAGAAAGGGCAAAAGACTTTTCTGTGAAGAGTAGTCACTAAATCCTGCTGCTGGCACCGAACCAGCAGAATTGTCTTTCAGCGTATGTGATGGACATCGGCTTTCTGCTGAGAGATCAGAGAAATGTGGCTTTTGGGCAGGAGCTTAGAGATAAGTCTGGTCAGGTAATTCTTTATGTCAGAAAGTTGTAAAAGGAAAATTTTGGAGGCAAGTATAGCTGAGCGCATGCATGGCTGTGGTTAATTTCCCATATACAGGTTTTCATGTAACCAATCACATATGTGACCGTCTTTGTTAATGACTTCTGTGGTGCTGTTGATCTCTTGCTGTATTTCTGCCATTCGTAAAGAAAGCACATTTTTAAAATCAATTTTGGCATTGAAAATTCAATTTACTGTGGGGGGAAAAACCTAAATCTAGTCAGGTTGGTACAAGGCATCTGAAATCATCAACCCCCAAGAGAAGTGGGGTGTGAATCTTTTATCTTCGCCCTGCCACATGTGGTTGGATTCTGTTACTGAGATCGATAGGAAGACTTAAATTGATCCTGATGGTTTCTGTGTCAGATCATTTGTTCTTTTTCTGCTTAGTTACTGGGATATCCCCGTAGTACTTCTCGTAGTTGTGTAAAGAAATCAGATTTCTTGTTGGTTTTTGAAAGCAGAAGAAAGAGCAGTTGGTTTCAGATATTGAAGTGCTTGGAAAAAAACTCACCGGCACAGGAATTTTAGGCTGGGGAATGGAATTATGCATTTTAGTTTGACATTTTTCTTGTTTATTTAAAAAAGCTGTGGAAGACAGGGAGGGTAAAGGTTAAAATAATATTAACTGAGCCCTCCAAATCTATCAGTTTCATTCTCCTTTTCCTGAGTATTACTGTAGTCAAACAAAGCAGTTAATCAGAATCAGATAGCCATATTAGCGCTGCTGACACGGATTTGTCAATAGTAAGTGGGGAGGGTGGGAACTGAAAAAACAGCTTTTGGCTCTGAGTGCCTGGGCTATTTGCATTCAGATTGTTCTCTAAGAAATTGTATTACCACGAAAACATCTTCCCAACACCTGAATTCTGTCGTGAGCTTAAAAGGAAGATGGTTTTCTAAGAGAGCTTATACAGAAAAATTGAAGGCATCTGTAGTATTGTTTTAACATCCACTGGTAAGCGTTGGGGTGGTCGCAGACTGAAGTGGCAGTGTATTGGGAAGGGTCTCTCTGTTACCCTCCCCGCAGCAATGGAGCCAACGTTTGGGATGTGTTTTAGCAGGGCCGTGCCCTGGCACTGTGCTGGGCACAGTCTCTTTCTTTCTGGCTGTGCAGGGAGCACGACCCAGTGGCGAAAAGATTTACCCCCAGAGACAGCACTGCAGCAAACTGGCTTCGGGAGACGTAGCACGTATCTGCTATTGCTGTTATCCAGCGTGTGCGGTGTGTGCTCTTAGCGCGGTGATAGCAGACCCGGGTAAGTTCCTGAGCGCAGAGAAATGAAAAAAGCAAAAAGATCAGCTACAGCGTCTGGTCCAGCCACCTCCAGCACAGAAACAGGCACTGTCTGGGCATGTTTTAATGACCCCAATCTCTGGCTTCTGTCTCTTGCCTGGGGATGTTTTTGTGGCATAGCTGTTCCTCCTCTTTCCCCTACTAGTGCATTTTTGGTGTTGTCATTCTCCTTTCCCCTCCTCCTTGGCACTGGAGATTTCTGAGAAGGCTGCTGGTTGTTTTTCTTTTTCGCTGCAGAGGGACGGGGGTGAAGGAAGGCGGTGTAGTCTTGGAGGCAGGGAAAGTGAGAGACGGAAGGATGGGAGGAAGCCTCAACGCTTCACCTCGAGCTGCGATTTCTGGCCTCTATGCTAAAATAACCTCCTCTGCTAGCGAGCAAACACCGATACACCTGGCGTTTGCCAAGCCTCTGTGTGAGAGGTGCACTCATTCCCTAGCTCTGGTGCTCCAATAGCCTGAAGTGGGCTCTGATGTTTCCTAAAAGGACCTTATTGGATTTTACTGCTTTTTTGTTTAAAATAAGCTCAGTGTCACTGCAAGGGCATCTCTTTGCATCTGTGCATATGATCCTTTTTTTAGTTAATGCCATGCTGCATCACAGCCTGAAACAAAAAGTGGCTACTTTTTCCTTTCTTATTATTTAAACTGAGAGAGAGCTCAGACAGTGCATCTCCGCGAGAAGTAAATCAGTCCATTTTAATCAGTCCCTTTTATTTGTAATGCAAAGACATTATCCCCCCTCTTCCCCAAATTTAATCCCGTACTCCTTTAATCTAAAACCCTACAGTACGTGAATGGAAATCCAGTTGCTCGCAAATCCACTGCTGTGCAGTCTTTTTAAATAAACAAAGTTCTACGGATAAGCAAATGCCTTCATTCTAATTAGCAGTGTTTTTTGTGGTTCCATACATTCCAAAATGCAATAGGCAGCTACAGTGCCTAAAATAATCCCAGAGAAAACACTTGTATGCCATGAAGATAGGGAGTGGGAGGGAGAAGAGGCAGGAAAATCTGTTGTCTGTGTTCTTGGAAACCTTTTCTGTCTCCATTTGGATGCTGTCAGTTTCTTTTACACAAACATTACAGCGTCCGAGGGGAATTAGAAATACTTACCCGTGACCACAACGTCAGATCTTAGGGTTGTCAGGAGAAAGTAATGCAAAAGCGGGAGCTTGGACCCGCCGCCTTCATCTCGGTTTCAGCGTGCTAAGAAATGTCTCCTAATGCTGGGAGGAGGTAAGGCTGGCTATGAGATAAGGCCGGCTGTCTAGGTGGAATACAGAAAATTTATAAGTCTTACCTCATAGATGTGAAATGTTTTTTGGATCTGGAAAAGTGCTGTGTAAGTCCGAAGTAATAGTTATTGTCTCATGTGATGTCTCCGAATTACACAACAGCTTCCCCTGTGTAGCAGCCACTTCTGAAGTGGCCGGGGACCACAGCACAGACACAAAAGGGGGATGCTGCAGGTCAAACGGCTTTTAACTGGACAAATTGCTCAGATGGAACCTTTTAACTTCACCAAGGTTTGTTGTAAAAGCAAGGTTTGTTGTAAAAACAGCAGCGCAAAGGGGAAAGGCAGCATTTTTCCATCGGTGAACTTTCACTGGTTTCCATGCCAGCTTTCTGTGCGGATCCGTGCAGCGCTCGGCGCTGAGACCTCCACATAACCTGCACGGGGCCGAAGGAGCAGGAACCCAGCCTGCCCAGGAGCCCACCTGGCCAAGCCCCAGACTTGCACGGCATGGGGTCGGCAGCATCGGTAACAGCCAGCTCCTACCCAGAGCATCGACAGAGCTGCTGTGCTCGTGGGATTTGACCAAGATGCAGCCCCATTCACCTAGGAACGTATGTTGTAATTCCTGTGCTTCCACCTAGCCCTTTCCCAGCTCAAGGAAGACTAAAGGCCAGCTGGTAGGAAAAAGCCTTTACCTAAGGGCCAGACAGCGATAGGGCAAGAGCGGCAGCCAGTCGTGTTTTTTCCCTGTTGCTAAGTGGAATCTAATCCACGTTGCCAAAGCCCATCAGCTGAAGCTGTGATTTGGGGAAAAGAAAACAAATGAGCTGTGTCACACAGCTGCACGGCCTCCCCGAGGTGTGGATCTGCTGCTGGGCCCAAAGCACTGCGGTGGTTTTTGCAGAAGCTTGTGGTGGATCCTAACACTTGTACCCTGGCCCAGGGTGTAACAGAGACAGAGGAGAGAGACCCTGCTTTGATACTGAGCTGGATAAGCCAGAAATGGGCTGCCAATATTTAACGGTGAGAAGAAGTGCCTATTGGAATAACTTACCTAGGGGATGTGCCTGGACCTTTATGATCTGAAATCCCCGAGTCTGGATCGGATGCCTTTCAAATAGAAGGTGCTTTGCCTGAGCTGACAGTCCTAGGGCACCCTCATTGAGTGGTAAAAGGTAATTTTCCCTGTAATGCGTACACCAGTGCCTGCCATGCTGTTGGCACGCTGACCAGTCAGCCTCCCAGCGTCCACACGCAGCTCACTTGCCCTTACCAGTTGGGCATCGTGAGAGTAAATAACCACGGCGATCCCTTCTGGCCTCTGGCACCTTGGGAATGCCCCAGAGGAAGACAAATGAAATTTTTTCATCCCATCCAACCAGGAGTCCCCAGGCGGAGATGGGCCTCTGCAGCAACAGAGGCAGTGGTGGGGCAAGAGGCTGGCGATGAGCCCCGTCCGTGTGTCGAGAGCTCTCCTGCGTCCCTTGGCCAACGTCAGCAGAAGTTGCTCTCATTAAAAAAGTGTTAGGAATGCATCAATGGCAACTCTGCTAACAGCGAGCAGCTGTTCTGGTGATGCCCTCCAGAGATGTGGCTCCTGCAATCTGAGCTGCTCCCTTTTTCCACACACAAGTAATTTCCAAAAATATTTATCATGGTTTTGATCTTTGCCCGAAACTGAATTTTATTCTCTATGGCTGGAACAAAATTCCTCTGGATTTGGAAAGACTGAGGCTTTTCACTCACCAGATGAGGGTGTTCTCATAGAAAATGATGAGGCATCTTTTCCCTCCAGTTTGGCCAGAGATGCAAAGTTGGTCAAAGCTTTAAATCTAAAAGTCTTATTTAAGCATTCAGCTCTAACACTGGGTGTTACGTGCCCACATCGGGGTAGCTACAAAGTACAATATCTTCATGAGCTTGAATAGATTGTGGAGTGACAATGTCTAGCAATATCAAAAGACCTTAAAAATATCACGAAGCAGTATCGATGCTGAATTTTTAACCTTTTCCTACTTTTTTAAAAGCGTGGTCGCCTGGTTTTAATGTTGCAGCAACAGCTTGCGGCGTAGAAACAGCAGCGTGCTGTCACTTTGGAAGTTGGAGTGACTCGGGGCTGACTTGGGAACTTTCTCCACCGCGTTTTGCTCTTGAGACACTGTCAGTGGAGCACTGCTAGCAGCAGCCCCTCGGGGCTCGGCAGTAGCGCAGAAAAAGGCCACAACTCTCTCTTCTCATCACAAACACAAAGCCTTTTCAGTGGAGGATGCGAGCTGCTTTTATTTCAGCCCAGCCCCATGGTAGCACTTCTCAAGGACTTGCATCTTCAATTTTCTTATCCACTTTCTGCAGCTCTACACAGAAATATCCACGCTACTACTTCAGGAAGGTCATTGTCCTCAACCAGAAATTCAATTAGCAGCTTTCCCTTTCTGCTATTTCCCCCCCCCCCCCCTCCCCGTTTAGTTAATTTTAACCCAGTGTCCCACATGAGGAGCCTTTAGCTCCCTGGTGAGGGAGTAGATAATTCGAGTGGCCCCTGGGAACTGAAGCTGAGCAAGTGCTCACCACCGCGGGGTATGCGCAGCACTGCGCCATGGAAAGCTTCCAATCTGCCGTTGCAGACAAAATGCCCACGCAAACAATGCCGCTACTTTCCCAAATTCCCGCGTTTCGCAGATGTGGAGGTCAGTTTCTGGAGGGGAAGCCGGGCTGTTTTGGGGGAGATCATCGTGGCCTGTCTTTTTTGCTGCTGCTGCTAATTTTTGTGAGCACCATAGAATACAGTAGAAAATTGAAACTGTGTGAAAGATCAACAAATCAGTGTAGAATGTCATGCAGCAACATCTGTTAACTTTGGCTCTATCTCATATCCTCCTGACCCCTCCTTTCCAGCCACAAGTCTCCTGTTTTGTGAGAGCTTGGAGTGATAGGGACTTGGGGGGGGGGAAGCCTAGCTGTTTCTCAGTGGTCTGAAGGGCTTGCAAAAGTACCATCTGGAATTAAAATTTTATGTTTGTGTGTTTCTATATTTTTAGTTATGAAACAAATGGGAATTTGCTGAATGAATTAATTGTATTGCACTGTAAAAGTCGTATCTTGAGAGCCATTATATATGGGAGTTTACAAAGCCTGCAGAGAGAAATGAAAGTGGCTTCTCTTTCTAATTAGGGCTTTCAGGAAATCATTGATTACAGAATCTAATAGGCTTGCTCAGAGACATTTGGTTGATATTACTTCTGATAAATGAAATTTTTACCTAATAAGAATTTTACTAGTGGCACTGGAAGCAGCTGCTCGCTCTAACACTGAGCTTGCCTTCAGTAAAACTTTCCCCTTTTTTTTCCTACCATATCCATAGCTACAGCTAATGAAACGTTCATTCTAAACTGTAGATCACAGTACAAAAGTTTAAATCTTGAAGAAATGAGTGATGTAGTAGACGGTATGTCCTTAATGGGAATGGTTTTTGTCCAGACCGGCTTAATGGTGTACGCTTGTTCTCGCAGTGCATTTAAAAAAGAAATCTAAGCAAATCCTGCTCTTTAGCAATTTTTACCATATATTTTCTTTTCTTTAACAGGGTCAGCATATTTCGTTAGCTCCCATTCAAAAGCTAGAGGAAGCTCTGTACGAGTATCAGCCTCTGCAAGTGGAGACACATGGACCACAAGTTCCAGAGCTGGAAATGCTGGGAAGGCTGGGGTAAGTAACGCTGCAAGTTTTAATTCCCATTTCACAGGGCTGTAGCTGGGACTGTTACCGTCTTCACTTTGCCAGGATGTAGGGGCTTTTTTTGTTTTGTTTTGTTTTGTTTTAAAGGATCTTAATGAAATATTAGACTTCCTGCCCAATCAACCAACATTTTGTTTGGGTGGATAAGCTAAAATTTTTGGTCCTCAAGCCTTTATAGATCTACTGAGAGCTGGACTGGATTGCATTAGTGTTTTTAAGGTTGTCCTTGGCAGTCGTAGTGAAGTAGCTGTTCATTTTCAGTTGCACGGTATTAAAAAATAAATAAATAAAAATCTAGGGCCTAATTTACCCAGCTGTAAGCCAGTAAAAATATTAAAGTTGGGCCTTTTGCCACGGAAAAGGGTAGATTTACTTGTCGACTGCTGTCTACAGTCAAACTGCGTTTGTGAGAAATGAAGCACAGAGCTTAACTTTGTCAGAAAGGATAATGCAGGGCTGGTCCAGCAGCTTGGTGGCATCACGGTGCGCAGCTGTGTTTGGAAGGGAGCCTGCTGTGCCTGAAAAATAGAGGTTGGGAAGGCCAAACCTGACACGTCTGCTTGCTGGAGGGTGTTCACAGCTGAAAAGCCACCTGAAAATGCCCAAGCTCTGGGGTAGGGAGTGTCCCCAGACTGGTTGTGGCCAGGCTTCCAAGGTCACAAGCACCTACAGTGGCTGGAAAATGATGGGGCAGAGTGAATGTGTAGAGTGGCAAGGCAAGAAAGAGTTTAGTAATAATAATAATAAAAATGTTTTTCTTTGCGCCTGTGGGGAAAACTGAAGCCAGAAAGTACTGAAGAAAGTTGAGACACTTGAGGATGCAGATTCAGAGACCACTGAAATCCAAACAGGAATCCTGTTGAGTTTGGTGGCACAGGCAGAACTGCATCTCACACAGAAAATGATCGAGGTAGATGGGCTTTTTTAAACAAATAAGCAACCTAATGGTGCTTTAGAAAATTCAAGGCTGTCTGGAATTGCGATTGTCTCCATTTTTACTGTTTTTGTCCTCCTGGTGCCTGTAATTTTTATTATCTGATATCAGGCTTCTGAGACCAAATATTAATTAGCAGTTTAAACTTGGGCAGAGCCAGATTCAGCCTTCACCACCTGTTTGGATGGAGCACAGCTGTGAGGGACCTCCAGGGCGATGGGAGCCTTGGGGCCCTCTCAGCCCTAACCCTTCTTGCCAGAGAAACAAACAGCTTGGGGGGGGGGGGGGGGGGGCGGGAAGATGGCTTGTACCAGGAGAGTTCCCAGCCTCTGTCCCTTTGCATGTGTCCCTGTAAGGTGAGTGCCGGCACCTGGATCAGGCACAACCCTGCTGTCCATCTGACTGCCCACGGCTCTGCTCCGGGGGCAGCCCAGCACCTTGCAGGACAACATGCCTTAAATAGCGCCATCACATCGCCGTGTCTGCGTGCGAGAGTCTTCAGAGCAGGGTTTGCAAACAGCACTCAGTCTGTTCTTGGGGGCGCTTTGACACGCGCCTCGATTTACTTCTCTGAGCCCGAACAGCCCTGGCTGTCCTGCAGGTGGTGAAAGAGTTAAGAGCAGCTGGGTGGCTGTGGCGGCAAGGGAAGGCATTCGGTAAGGGGAGGCACGCGGTGCCCACCGGAAGAGTTCTGCTGAGTCCTGAGGCTGTTTGCAATTCCAAAACAAATACATCGATGCTGTGGGTTCCCAGCTGGTACGACTCTAACCCTATTCCATTGGGTGTCTGAAATACCTTAGACCATGCAAGGCTATTCATTTATATATATTTGTGTTTCTGTGTTTATATGAACTCATGCGCATTTCCTGTTGATGAATGCTTAACTAATGTGCTTTGGTCCCTGGTTTGGGGTTTTTTCAGGCAGCTGCATACGGCTGCCTGAGTGAGGCAGAAGAGCTGGGCACAACGTTAACCACTCCCGCTAAAGATTTTCAGTTTCCTCTTAATTTGGACTCGTATAAAGACAGGTTACATCTAAAAGAATTTGGAGTTTTCATTCCTTCTTCTTCATCATCCCCGCTTCCGTCGTCTTTCTGTAAGAAAGGAAGAAGTTTTCCATAGTCCTTCCAAATGTGTGAGGTTTTTGCTCAGTTTGACCATGCTGTCGGTAGTCGTAAAGTACAGCAACCTTTTGTGTTCTTGTTACTAATTTTGCAGATGAAACTTTGGCCATTTATTACTGCTAAATAGTTCCCTCAAATGTGCAGGCAGCTATCATCTGAGCTTCTGGAGCCAGACTATGGCAAAGACACTGCCAACCTGGAGACTTTCAGTGATCTGGAGGCTTTGAATTCTCATCTGGCAGCATAATTTATTGACTTTATTTTTGGTAAGATACAGTTTATCTTCGAAACATCCAAAAGAATGATTTTTTGAATATTCAGACCTTAACCTCTTCCCTTCTGCAAGACTTCAGGTTTCAGCATAAACATTGCTATTTCTTTCTTGGTAAACTGCAGTAACGGAGGAGACAGCTGGCAAGAAGGTTTCTAGCAAAGAGCAAGTAAAAGGGTAAATCCTTAAGGGATCATCAAGAACATTTGCTAAGAATTTTTTTAAATTAAAAAACTAGCTTTATAAGTTGACTTGTATTATTTGCTCATTAGAATTTTTTAAAAAAGACACTGTGCAGTCCAAGAAACTGATTCTGGGTCCCCCCACCGCTCTTCTGTAGGGACTTTGCATGTTTTGCAAATAAGGAAATTACGTTCAAAATGCTTTTAGAAACTTGTTTTCAGTTTCTCCTGGGGTTGTACATTTTATTTTATTCTGTGCATGGCACAAAAACATTAATATCCATATGATTTTTTTTGCTGTTGTGTTGGAAGTTTGACGATAATGAAGAAAAACCCTTTTTCCTTTTTTTCTCCAATACAAATGAGCGGTACTGTGTGCAGGGTTTTGTATCCTTCATGCCCTGTCCCATTCTTATCCCCCCCTTTGTGTTTTTCTTCTTTTTTAATTTTTTCATATTTTTTGAAAAAAAAAACATGGAACAATCATGAATTGCATGGCTTTCTAGGAGCGATTTGTGTCACACTAACTTGTAGACAGTTTTTAACCTTCTGGCAGGAGGATTGAGACTTTCTCAGCGCAATAGAGTTTCCCTTGCCTGTGTCTGTGGGGTCTTGGCAAGGAAGTCCCTCGATGGTCCCATGAACACCACCGGGTGCACTACATCCAGGTTGGCGACGATTTGCTCTTGGTGGCAAAGAGCACGTCAGGTGTGCAGCCCATGAGGCCAGCTTGTGCCCGCCTCCGCCTCTCAGATGGAAATGGGGCTCAAAAGGAAGAAGCGGAAAAGATGGCTGCGAGCACCCAAACCAATGGAGCTGTCCTCGGAGAGAAACGGGGTCTTGGATTGTGGTCTTTTACCCATCCTGCAGGGAGGCTGCACAGCTGCTGTGTGCTCTGTGATGACCAGTAGCCCTGTGCCTGTGTGACTTCTGTTGCTACTCCAAATCACCCAAGTGTTTGGTGACACGTTGGGAAGTCCCTGGCTTCTGGGGGGGGGGGGGGGGTTGAAGGCAACTTGCTGATGGGGTTGTGTTTGGAGAGCCTGTGTGATTAAAAGCACTGCTGGCACTTCTGCGGTCACCAGAAGCTGTTAGATCGGTGTCATTTGACTAAACTGGGGAACGTCTTTTGGTCCTAATCAGTCCAAATCCGTTCCGCTACCCAACTCATTGCAAGGCTGCTTGACCTACCACGGCTTGCCATGGAGAGGAGTTGTGTGGCTGAGGAAGACCAAGAGCACCGGGATGCTCAGGCACTCGCTGCCATTGCTTTACCTCAGGTTTTCCTAAAAGGAACCAAAGAAGGTCTGTCTTCTGTTTTTTTTTCTCCCCCCCTTTTTTTTGTTTTTGCTAATGTTTTAGCTGAGCACACTGGATTTGTGTGGTTAGAGGTCTGGAATAAATAGGATTTTTCTTACTGCAAAACAGAAGAAATGAAAAATAAAACAAACTCTGTCGTGCCAAGTAGTGAAAGAGCAGAACAGGATGGGGGTGGAAATGAGTTGCCTTTATCCTGTGAATAGCTTTGTTGATTTAAGAATATATGCTTGTTACGTAGTTTTGATTTCAAACAAACAAACAAAAAAACCCCGAAGTTCAAAGTGATGTTTGTTTGAGGTCCTGAAAAATGTGAAGGCATTCTTGGGATTATTGGGAGGCGTGTAGAGCCAGCAGGAGCTGCCACAAAGCATTCTCACCGAGTGCTTAGAGCTGCGGAAGAGCTGCGCACAAGCTACTTAAAAACTTACTGTGAATCAAAAATCTGCTTATGTGATGAACATTTTGGGAAAAGATGGGTGAATTTCATGCTTAAAATTTAGATTTGATGCATCGACTTGTTTTCATCCCTAACCACATTGTTAGGAGCACCCAAGTTATTTAGTGTGTTGTTTCAGTATGATGCAAAAGGAAACGTCAGCGGCAAGCACTAACGAGGCTGGGTAAAGTACCTTGTTTGTTAATTTAGAAGTTAAACTGAAGGAAAATGCCACTTTAAGAGCTGAGGTTAAGTTCTGATGGAAAATGGGAGCTCTGTAGGAAGTTTCTACATAGAATGAACATGTTTTAGTCCACTGTGCATGTTATAAGGAGCAACTGGATTGATCTGTTCCTTTTTTCCCTAGTGTAGGACAGCTCAGTCGTTTCGAATTTTGTGTTAAGATGAGGAGGCTGGATTTCATATCTGTTACGGCTTTGTTAGCATTTAATTTTTAACCTTCATTTCAAGTGGAAAATTTCTGCATATTTCTTTGTTGTACAGTGTTGTAGTGTAATTTGAACCACATGGAGAGTTCTGGCACTTGATCCAGAAATGACTGGTGCAACTTCTTTGCTGTCAATCACTGGTAATTTTTTTAAATGAGGAATAGTGAGGATGCTCTCCAAACTATTGAACCACTGCTGATCAGGTCTTCGGCTGGATTAGTTTTTGATAAAACCCTGTCAGTTTCTCTGTTGCATACGACATGGTAAAATAATCGAGAATTGATTTTGAGTGGGTGACAGGAACGCTGGGCTTTAAAAGTCATAGCAGGTGATTTCTCACATCAGCTCACTTTGTGATTGGGGTATGCTGATATTTCTTGAATCTTGGAAAAGGAGAAAAGCCACAAATGAAGGACTTATTTGGTCCGTCTTGGCCCATTGATTTTGAACACTGAGTTCATTCTGCTCCTTTAAATAGAATATAGTTTCTCAATAAGCTCAGCAGTCAGAATCAAAAGATTGAGTAAGAGCAAGGAAAGCTTGTCTTGCTTTGGAGTGCACCGAGAAGGCTGCACTCATTCTTACCGGAATTCTCTTGGTTACCAAGGCATCTGGTCTGAATTTCCCAGTGTCTTCTGTTGCAGGGCCTGATCCTTTCTTCTCTGAAGTCAGTAGAAAGATTTCTGTTGGCTTCGTTGACTTTTGAATAAGACACTTAATGAATGAGAATTGGCAGGTAAGGAGTGATTATTGCTTCTGACACAATGCCGTTTGCATGTAGCCTGGTAAAGTGAATTCTTATTTGTTGGTTATACCATAAGTAATTGAATAAAGACTTATGAATGGTGGTAATAGCACTCTGTGGGTACATTTTTTTTGAATAATGAATATGGATGAATGTGCTATCTTTTTCAAGGGAGGATGGAACAAGGAAATAGACCTGTGTCTATGATCTTAATTTGGTTTGATGTAGAAACTGCCTTGTATTGTTTTTGCATACTACAGAAATCCTGCAGGCTTCACCGTAAGACTTTGGAAGGATGCAAATTTAATATGGAGTAGGTAGATTAGCACTGATTTTTTTCCAACCGAATGGAAATTGAGCAAAGGAGCACAGCCTATAGTAAGTCTGAAATCTTACTGTTTAAGAAATCAGCTTTCTGGCAAAAATGGCTATGAACATTTCAAACGACACCCTAAAGTATATGGTGTTTTGCATGGAGCTCTTCTGTCAAGGTCATTAGCGATTGAATATATTAAAAGTGGACTGCTTATGAAACGGAGAGTTTCACTTCCTGCCCGCCCACCTGCGGGTATAGTGTGGGTTCTGTAACAGTAAAAGCTCTCGGGAGGGTTATAAAAGCAGAGAATATGGAAAATATATAAAGAAACAAAGAAGGAAGCCTGCACACACCATGTCGTTTCTTATATTTAAAGTTGGCTGTAGCTGTATATGTACCACTAAATTAACCTCAAAAGCTGGCCATGACAGCAGAATGTCCATGGTGATTGTTTTTGTTGGCGTTTGGCTTCAAAATTAACTCATCGATCTAACATGAGTCTCTGTGCTCAGAATACTGGCCTGGTAATGTTTTTTTACTTTTTCATGCAATCATGGAAAAAATATGTTTCTGCTCGAAGCAGTTGTCAAACAAGCTTCTTTCATCGACAATCAGACACAGGGCAGCTGAGTAAGGCTGTTTAGTCTAGAATAAATACTCAAGAGATTACAAGGTCGCTGTAGGAAATGTAATTATACCATTTATTCCAGAATAGTCTTTTTGTAGCGTGGGCTTGCAGAATACTAAATCATGCTGTTTATTAAAGTACGTGTAATATTAAATACAAGTATCTCAGAGCCTTAACGTAAGGAAGAAATAATTGTCTGGCAAACTACTACAGGAGCAACTAGCAAATATTTAAAACTGCTTCCAAAAAATCGGGATGGTAACCTTGGTTTTATTGCTGAAGGTTGGTAGGAGGCAAACCCGGAGCCCTCTCTGCAGGTGTAGAGGCAGTGCTGCAACGCAGGCAGCTGAAGCGGCGGCAGGCGAAGCTGTCTGATGATGGATTGCAATGCGGCAGGAGGCATCCTGCGGGTGTGTGGGCCAAATGCCCTGGTTTTTGCGCTCTTGTGTCTCACCAAATCGATGTCTTTTTACTACTAGCCGCTTAAACATACCTGATGGTCTGTGATCTGTGATAGATCTTATCTGAAAGCCTTCCTCTGCTTTCATCCTTCCCTACATCCCCTACATCGGTACCATTTTTTATGTACAGTTGTCCCATGACTTCATACGTCTGCAGACGTCACCCCTTCCCTGTTCTCCATCTGTTTAGAAAAACATTTTTTTTGTGGAAGTTCAGGTTTAGATCTCCCAGTGCTTCTTGGAAGTTGTGGTAAGTTTGAGGCCAGTAATTTTTGTGCTCTGGGCTTTTCTTTAGTTTGCTTTTCCTTCTTTGCTTCTCCTGCCCTCCACTGTGTTGCCTTTTTGAGCCTTTCTGACTCCTATGCATTGGGAACTGTGCAGTTACTACCAGGAAATTGATACCTTTTGGACAGAGAAGTGATTTTTCCTGCTTATCTCTCACTCCAACAGCAGGACAGCCTCAGCGTCCTCAGCTTTTGGGGCTCTTCCCAGGCCAGAGCCACAAAATGCTTTCTCGAAGCTCAGTGATAGGCAGCCCACAGAGGGAAGAACGCCTTAGCAATGAGGAGCAAGAAGAGCAAAATCCGTCAAGTGATGGAGAGCATGGGAGGGCAGGGCTTGAAAGTTCGTGGAGAATGGCTGGTGAGAGGAAGAGCTTCTCTTGATCAACATCTGAGAATCACTCTTGCTTTGTACTCCGCCGTAAGGGACTGCAGAGATGTCATGTCAAGGAGTTGCTCTGGGGCAGCCTAGGCAACCACTTCCAGCTTTCTGAAGGGCCTGTTTGGATGGCCCGATTTTTAAAATTAATTATTTACTCTCAGATGTAATTGAACTACAAAGGCAAGGAGCATCCTGTTTTGAATTTTCCCTCCTAAGGCATTTGTAAAAATCCATTGAGTGGTAAAAATGCAAACATTTTTGTTTCAAGAGGGGTGAGTAATATATAATGAAAACAGACCCCTAAAAGAGGAAAACAAAGCCAGGAATGATGCATCTTCTTGACTCTGACGCTGATAAACATAGCTTTAATGCAGCCTTCCACGTTCGTGTACTACATGGCTAAAAAGATGATTAATTACTAGCTTCCTGAAATGGCAGAGAGAAACATGGGAGAGCCTTGCGTAAAGCTTCAAACAGCTTTTCAAGCTGTTGCTCGTGATTCTTCTTTAACCTCCTTCAGATAGCTCTGTTCAGCTTTATGCCTAGCGGGTGGTGTTTCTAACAGCGATCACAAGTCAACAGTGTTTAAAGTTTGCCTGAAGAGCACGAAGTGGTTGGAGTGAGGGATCTCCTCCCAGAGGAGGATGACATTTGCCAAATTTTGTAATCTCATTCATAAATTCGATTCTATGTATGTAACTGATTTCACACCCAATATGATGGAAGGCAAGATTTTTAAGGGCTGGGCTGGTAGGCTCTGTTTGCTTCTTAGAAACCACCCTGATGATCCCCGGAGTAGATTACACCGGAGGAACATTTTGGAAAAGTGGAACTGGAGGACTTTGCTGAGAGTTAATGGTATCTGACCACATCTGTTGACTTTATTTTCTTTTCTGGTTACCTTCAAACAAACAAACAAACAAACAAAAACAACCAACCACGAAAATTTAAGCCAAGTCTTACAAACCTATCTGAAATGGGGGACACAGTTCCTATCTCCCTCCATTTCAGCAGTTTTTGTATCCGTTCACTGATTTTGGTCACAGTGCAGCAGCAGCAATTTCAGGGCCGTAAGCCCGTAGGTGCTGCATGAAAAGGAATGGTTGGGTCTGGAGGGAGACCCTAAAAGTGCCTTGGCTGACAAAGAGGCTGCATGGTAAGCTTAGAACCTACTGAACGCCAGAGGAGCTGCGTGGGAGCGAGACACCTCCTAAATGTCCTTCCTGGTGAAGAAAAGCTTCAGTCTGAGCTTGCAAGCACCCACAAGACCAAGCTGTCGGAAGCCAGGCCAAATTAGTTGTGCATGGCACTACTTAAAAAGAAAGGAGAGGAAAACTGAAGCTCTTTGGATCTTTGAAATTGGAAGCTGTCCAAGGACAGGTAGAAGGTTATTTATTAGCTCAGGCGTGTTTTGTATTTAGAGACTTGAGTGTGTTGGGGGCAAGGGGACAAAAGAGAGGCACCCAAGGCTTTAAAAAAACACCCACCCAAACACAGACCTCACAGCTGTTCGTAGCTTTGTGTGTCCCAGAGACCTTTTATTCATCACGGACACTGACGACACGAGGTCCTTTGAATTCAGAGTCTCTTAAAAGCCAGTGTTTGCAGGATGGTCGTCTAATCATGGGGAACTCTAAATATTAGTCGTTTCTAAGCATATTCTGCTTTAATTTCAAATCAGAATTACATTAAATGAACGAGATGTCACTGGGTTACTCGACACCCACTCGTGTGCAGTGTTTTGCAGAAAGCTCACCAGTGATGCTGAAGCTGCCTTGCGGTGCTGTTGCAGCGCTTTGACTTGGCCAGCAAACCCCACAACACAGCCACTGGAGGTGTCGCTGCCATCCTGGAGCATTCAGCAGCACCCACCTGAGCTAAAAAAGGGAGGATTGACCCCCCGAGCGCATGGCAGTCTTTCTGAAGGTTGGTGGCACTAAACATACACTACAGAAGCGATCGTGAACTCAGCATTTTTGAAAATATGCCTTTTCTTTTTCTCTCCAGGGCTATGTGTTTTGTGTCATGCTCTGTGGCTTTGATTTTTGTTTACTTTTTTTTTTTTTGGAGTGGGGCTACTTGCAGCGGGCTGAGGAAAGTACCCGCAATTAAGTCGGTTGGCTGCAGTTTCTATATACACATTTAGGAACTGATTTTCATCATTTTGTTTTTAAAAGCTTTGGTAATGGTAAGCTGAAAACTGTTCTAGGTAAACAAACCGTGTTGTGTCAGGCTTCCAGAAAGAGCTGAGTTGTTCGCTTCTCGCTCTTCAGAATCGAGGTATTCGTGTTGGGCCATGTTTGCAATAACGAAACAGCGGCTTGGACATAATCATGCTTCACAGATGAACTATTGCTCAGGCTTCAAGGCAACGCCACCATGTTTTTGTTTCTTTGCCTAACTGGTATTAAATGTAAAAACATAAATCCTTTCCAGTGAGAGGAGAAGGGGAGATGGTTTTCATTTGGCATAATTTCCTGTGAGACGTAGTTCTAAACAAGGCCCATATTTACACAAGACAATACAGTTTTACATGTACTAGTATATCCAGCACACTTTAAAATTGTTTAGCCAGCCCTGGGTATTAAATACCTTCACAATAAATGTGTTTAATAAAAGTAGATGAAGTTTGAAATAATTTTTGAATAATTTTACAGTAGAAACACCAGTTAAATCAACCCCGTTGCAGTAATAAATGTCACAAAAACAATTAATTATACTTGCTTGCCACTGCAAAATCAATTGTGTAACTGTTCTTTTAAAACTGACTTTTACATTACTAAATCCTAAACACTACACTTCTGTAACTTGTCAGAATCAGGTTTTGGTTAATAGATATTTTCAGTGATGTAATGGGAACTTCTGGCATGGAGTCAGAATATAATGGACTGTGATTAATGTTTTAATAAGCACTTTTCTTCTACTTATGATGCAGCAGTGAAATGGTTTCCTGCTTAGATTGATAGAACAGCAGGTGTGCGTACTTTTTTTTCTTTAAGAAAGAATAAGTTTTTCAATTCTTCGCCTTGAAAATATTTAATATTTTTCCCTGAGTCAAATGCTGCTGATTTGGGTTTTTCAGTTTGTTTATTTTAAATCCAGCTAGTGCTGATACTTGTCTTTTGGAAGTGGAGGGTGCCTTGGAAACCTTTTCAGTGCTTAAAATAATTGCTTTGCAAAAGAGGAAGCTCATTAGTTTAAAAAATAGTTTTGATATATTGATATTTTCTTCACTGAATGGATTTATTTAGAAATAGTGTTAGAGTAATTCAAAAGCATGTGAGAACAAAGTATGGTGTTGAAAATATTAGCAGGTTAGATTTATTTTTCAGTTGATGTAATACGCTTGCTTCATTCTTGGTTACTTTTGCACTGGAATGAGTTGTGTTTTTCTGCATTTTAAATATCTCTGATTTTTTTTTTTTTTTAAAAAAGTCTATTTTAGGCATCCTTTTAATGACCCAGCAGTTCAGATTTGTTTGCCTGGATAGGGCTCTGATATGCAGCTGTCCTGGTGGAGAGGTGGTGCTGCTCTTAAGATGCTGCATCGGGTGAGCACGTCCTCTGGGCTCTTCCTGATGTCAGGGGGTGGTTGCTCACTTCTGTCTGCTCGTCCCGTTTCCAACCTTCTGTTGGAAATGAAGTAGTCTCAGTTCTTTCCTTCTCCTCTGCCCTTGCAGGTAGCTGCTGACACAACGGACAGCTCTTTGAGAGGCACAGGGCAGCTAACTAGGATTTATGTTAGCTACGCAAAGGGCAGCCACGTCGGGCCGCCTCTGCTGCCAGCCCTGAATAGCTTCTGTCCTAAATCACAGCGTGGCTGCGGCTCGCAAGGTGAGCGGGGCTGTGGGCAGCGTGTCGTGGTGTCAGGCTGGCCAGCAGGGATGCTCGTTCCTTGCTCCTTGCCTCCTGTCCAGCTTCCTGAGTGCAGGTGGGCAAGGCAGATCTGGGGCCAGGCTGCAGAGAGACGTGCAGGGATGTGCTAGGGGAGAAGGGCCAGTGACTTTCCCTCCTGGGAACGGGGCTGAGAAACACTCGTAGCAGGGAGAGAGGCTGGATGGTAGCCACGAACGTGAGGAGTCAGGAGCCTCCTTGGAGATCTTCAGAAGCCATCTGGGCATGGTCCTGGGCAACCTGCGCTGGGTGGCCATGCTTGAGCAGCATGGTTCGAGCAAGCAGCCTCCAGAGCTGCCTTCGAACATGAGCCATTCTGTGAGCTCTGTGGAAAGGGGAGGTCCCATCTCTTGGGTATTGCTGGCACTAATCCCTTAGGCACCACTCCAGGCACCTCTGCTCCCGTTCCAAAATAGCATGTGAGCCTTTCTGGAGGGATAGAAATGGAGCTGTGGTCCTGACTCTAGTGCAGTGACTCTTCTCTTTGCTCTGCAGTCTGTTAACATTAGTTGAGACTCATTAAGAGGTAGTTTCTCCATCTCTTCTTTTTTTCCCCCCACAGACATGGGAATCGTACTGATTCCTCTGTTCTCTGAAGCACCAACCTATGCTTAAAGTTTTCTGTCAGCTTTGGAAGAAGTGTGGATATTACCATATTCATATTTTTAGTACTTACTGGGGATTTCCCAAAGAACCTCTGTACCTTGGTTTTATGCCAGCTCTGTGTACTGGGGTATCATCTGCCTTGCACAGAGTATTTGTATTTCCTTTATTTGCTACCACTGTGTTTTAGTTCTCCCTTAAAACGATTCAGAAGGTGAGTGCTGGCTGCTATCTTTATTCCCTGACGCTTTTCCAGAATTCATGAGGAAATGCTTGTGCATAAAGCCAAAAAAAATCTACACCTCTTCCCCCCTTCCTGTCGTTAGAAGGTTCCCTGTCTCCTCCTCCTCTTTTCACATCGAGGCCGTGATCTATTGGGCAGACTTCTTTGCTCTGTGGTCGCTGATTCTGTTGGTTGTCAAAATGTATTCCAGAAATGAGAGAGAAGGGGAGATCTGGACTCTGAGGCCATCTCAAAACTTGGAAGCATAAAGGCTCTGCTGTTCCAGACTCTTCAGTGCGCAGTTAATTTTGCAATGAAAAGTCCTGCAGATACCGAGCCTGCAAGCAAATCTGAAATAGGGAAAGAAAATCTTGCTTTTTTTTTTTTTTTTTTCCTCATTCCATGATGTAGGTGCATCCTGTTCACGTGTTCCCTAGCACGGCTTTGGCTCCAGTGTCAAAACAGCATTTTGAGAATTTCGCACTGAACTTGCTCGTGCGCTGAGGGGGACAGGTTTAAAAATAAGTGTGCGAATAAAAGTCTGATGCGGGTCTGGCAGAGGGCATTTGTAGTGGCGTCGGTGGGAGCAGTTAGGCCTGCAGAAGCGCTCTGCGTGGCAGCAGAGAGGATGAGCAGTGTGAACAGGAGGAGTGCTCCCAGGCGCTTTCGTGCGATTGAGCACTATGCACCGCGTGGCTCAGGGATGTTTGCAGATGGAGCAGGTGGATGTGGGTGCCTGAATGGCAGGCTCTGTGTAGCGAAGCGGTGCGGTGATGCTGCAGGCTGATCGCTGGGGTGAGAGGCTGGCTGAGTTACCAGGGACGGAGCTTTCCTGGGAGCCGTTGCTAGTTGACTTTCCTGCATTTCAAAACAGAAATGCTGAAAAACCATCCAGAGCTATCTGGTAAGATCAACTGCCCGTATGTGCTGTGGTAACAGGATTTACAGGCTGTTTGCCCTGAGATTTTTAGATCAGAATCTGTCCCTAAGAAGAAAATCAGTGGCTCTTAATGCTATTTTTATCCCCTTAGAAAAATAATTTGTGAACGAGGGTAGCAAGTATGTGGAGATGCCAGTACTATTTCATACCTTCCTCGTGCACGTGCACACCTCTTGTTTCAGTGGGAGCCATGGGGGGGGTTTGGTGATGGAAGCGGCATTTTTACTGCAAAGGCTCTGGTGCAGGCCTCAGGAGAGGCAGCAGGTTTCACCGCCCTGTTGCTGTCTTTGTAAGTGTGAGAAGGCTACTGTAAGCAGCAGCAAGGGTCATAGAATCATTTAGGTTGGAAAAGCCGTCCAGGATCATCTGGTCCAACCATCCCCCTACCACCAGTGTCACCACTAAACCATGTCCCTAAGCACCACGTCCAACCTCTCCTTGAACACCCCCAGGGACGGTGACTCCACCACCTCCCTGGGCAACCCGTCCCAATGCCTGACTGCTCTTGCTGAGAAGGAATGTCTCCTCATTTCCAACCTGAACCTCCCCTGGCACAACTGGAGGCCATTCCCTCTGGTCCTATCACTGGTTACCTGTGAGAAGAGGCCGACCCCCAGCTCCCCACACCTTCCTTTCAGGCAGCTGCAGGGAGCAGTGAGGTCTGCCCTGAGCCTCCTCTTCCCCAGACAAAGCCCCCAGCTCCCTCAGCCTCTCCTCACAGGACTTGTGCTCCAGGCCCTTCACCAGCTCAGCAGCCCTTCTCTGGACATGCCCCAGGGCCTCCATGTCCTTCTGGTACTGAGGGCCCAAAACTGAACGCAATACTTGAGGTGAGGTCAAATCTTCACCATAACCTAGGGCAGTTACGCGTCTGAGCTCCTCGGGGACCTTTGGCTCATTATCTGTAAAATGGGAAGGAATGTCTGCTTTGAAATGCCACCGTTCAGCACAGGGAAGTGCTTGCTTGGTCCAGAAGAGGGGACCACATAAGCTGGAATGGTTGGGTGGAGGTGATAACAGGCTACTGGTGTTTTCGAAGAATAGCGCATCCTGTATTTTGGCCTGCTTTGAAGGATGGTTATTTGCGACAAACCCCAGAGTTTTGTTGATTCTTGACTTATATTTTGTTTTTATTCAGCATTTTTTGCCCTTTCTGAGGGCTCCAGCAGCTGAAACAGCACAGTCTTGCCACACAGCAGTTTCAGCTGAGTCTGGTGTTTGAAATGGCAACACTGCTAAATGTTTACGACTTGTTTTTAAAACAGCGTTTGAGCTGCCAGTTTCCTTAAGAAAGCAAAAACAATATGTAAAGCAAGAAGTACAAATAAAGGAGAGGCTTTAAAATACTTTTGATGTTTGAAACAAAACAAAAAAACAAACAAGCTAAACAAAAAGGGTTCAGAAGACACACTAAATTTAGTGCTTTTTTAAGTAATGAGAAAATGTCATCTAAATAAGTATGTGTACACCTACCTTCCCTTCACCTTCTTTCCTCTGCCCTTTGTCCCAACCCGCATCTGAATTAATAGATTACATTTTGTTTTAATGATCTGTTTCTAAAAATTTTGCTTTTCCTCTGGCGAAGGGCTTGGATGCTCCCAGAGGAATAGCGACCACATGCTGGGGGGGAATGAGAGCCCCCCAAAACTCTCCACGTCTTTGCAAAGTGCTGAAGGCTCTGTAGTGGCACTGTTGGTTTCCCGCAAGAAGAGGGTGATGAAGAACAACCGCCCTGGAGGCATGCTCCATGCACCCAGAAAAGCTGTAATTCCTGCTGGATTTATTTGTGTGTGTGCGTGCGCTTATATGTACATCTGTGTATCATCTTACATTTACTAAATAACTCATTGCTATTATTGCTGTTGCATTATTAGGTGTTCCTGTAGGCATGTCAACGCACTGACTGTTTCAGCAGCTGCAGATTAAGATAGGTGTTTTGCCCCAGAAGACAGAAGGTACTGCTCAGAGATCTTACTACAGAAAAACGGTTTGAGCACTGAATAGATGAAGGTGACATTTTCTGGGGCAGCTAGTTGAATGAGGAGTCTGTCTTGCCAGTTTTAATGAAATTTAGGCCCTAACTTGATTTGAAAAACATACTGGCTAAGGATAATAAGAGCAGAGGAGGAAAGGTGTTGGAAATGTGGCGTTAGCATAAAAGGATGTATCAGCACATGGGACACAGCAGCAAAGGCACAGTAGATGGAGGAATAGATGGAAGATGCAGGGAGGGGGATCAGATCTGTTCCTATCACATTTCCTGTATAGCCTTTGTTAAATCAGGTAAGCTAAAATCCTCAAAGGCAGCAAAGTACCAAATACCTTTGGAGTTTGGCATCAGTCCATACGTAAATCCTTCTTTCTCCACCTCCCATTCCCCCGCTTGGCACTATTTTGTGTACATACCCACCTCCCATGCTGCAGAAGTAACTGGAGCTCGTGTTTTGTAAGTTGGCCACTGCCATCTCTGTTGTTTCCATTATTAATTCATTTATGTAGTGCTGTGTCTTGTGTGACCTATGTTCTTTGCTCCTGGCTGCATGACCTTTGCTATTAAGCTGTCTGTAGTAGGAAGAAGTCAGCGTTAGTAAGTGCTACGGATTAATCTGAATAATTTATCTGTTTTGCCAGCCCCCTCAGATTTTGTGACAGCTGCACGCTTTACAAGCAGCGATTTTTATATCTTCTTTCAAATAGTAGATGAAAGTTGTTGAGTATCACTGAGATAAAACAAGATCCCTGCAGGGAAAATAGCTCATCAGATAACAAATGCCCATTTATACTTATTTTTTTGTGATCTATCAGTGCAGACTGTGCTTAGATATATTTGAGTGTAGCACCTATGAAATAATTCTGAATATGGCACTTTCAGGAAAAAAACAAACAAACAAAATCCGACCTGTTTTTGGTACAAATCTAAAGGTGAGCTTTGTCTTTTGTTTTTGTTGAGGTGAGTCACCGAGAGATGTGTTGGGTCTTGGGAGGAAGAAATTTGAGATCAGTGTTGGCTAAACAAATGCATAGGGCAGCGTGGAACAGATTCACCAGCAGTACATTAAATGGACAGGGCACGTAGTGGGAGCTTTTGCACTCTAGTGGGGTTAAAGGACAATAACTCAGATGTGAAAAGATAACTATGTTATGTGAAAAGATAACTAAATCGGGAAGAAGACCCATAGCATTCCTATTGGCATTTTACTTAATTTTTTTTTCTTGGAGAAAAAAGTGTATTTTTTGCAAAAGGGAGGAATTTGCATAGATACAGATTTAAACCCTCTTGTAAAGAGTTACAAGGAAATAGTCTAAAAGCTCACTCATGGTAAAGTGTGGGGCTGTGTTCGAGACTTGACTTGGCTTCAGCTTGGACTTGTCTGAGCTCCTGCATATGTTGGAATAACGCAGAGGTGGTCTGGCAGAGCCAGCTCTGCTGTGTTATTTTGTTCTTCTGTGGTTCCAGCTAACAGAACCTATGCAGTACGAGAAATTCTTCGTCACGGGTGGGATTGAGTGCCAACATCACATTAGCCTACAGCAGGTTTGTGCGCCAAACTATTACTTTGAAAACCTCCGTAGCAGTTGTGTGGCAGATAATGCAGTACTTCTATGTAGCTGCTTTAAGTGAACTTATTAGAGGGCTTATCCTCCTGATGAGGGAAATCAATGTGGTCCTTTGCTTTCTTCCCTTAAACCACATTAGCAAACTGTCAGATGTGATAGTCTGCCCTACCTCGACCCACTCACTAGAAATTAGTAGTTTCCATTCGCTAGTAAACTGACTTTATTCAAAACCCTTTTTTTTTGCACCAGAATGTCAGAGGGGTTTTGGTGAGTAGAATACAGCTTTTAATTTCAAAACAGAGGTGTTCTCAAAGAAAAGTGACCACTTTTATCCTGCGAGGCGCTCTTCTTCTGCTCGGGGACTTCAGAACCACGAGGCATGGGTCCACAGAGCCGCTGATGCTGTTCCCAGTTATATATCCAGTGAGATCTCCCAGCTGCTGCTGGGGAGAGGTCAAGTACTGGTCCAATTGCTTCTAACAGCCCATTCTCGGTGGAAATTCATTTCTCGTAAGTTTTTTCAACACCTGCATTTACGTACCGTGCTGCCATCTATGCGTTCGTGTTTTACCTGAAGAAATGCAGTAAGCACGCTGTATGTGTTACCTTTCCCTGCTCTGCTGCCTTTAATTAGGAGGTTTATACGTTGCTGTATGACGGATGCAAACATTAGATTGGGGCTAATGGGAAATGAGTCTGGACTTGAGGAATAGTGACCATAAAATGTGATGAGATCTGGCACTTGGTTTAAGAATGCCAAAGGGTGGTATGACTGGTAATCTGATGACATCACGTTGTACGATGCTGCATAAAGCACCAATATTTTAAGTAATTAAAAAATAAATAAACAAAAGCTTGGTGTACCATCCAGTCCCTATTTGTGTACAAACACGGATATACCTGTTTATGGCTGCATGTCAAAGCAGTGAGCCACACTTTTTCTTATATTCCTCTTTATAAGAAGTTGTTTGTATATCTCAACAATATGAGAAATGAAGCACTTTGAGAGCACAAAGTAGGGAAATCACCTTATTTAAAATCACCTTACTTAATGTTATACAGATGTTTATGATGGTTGAAGACTAAATGATTTTCATAACGAAATAGCAAATTGCATTAAAAAGTTAAAATGATCTCAAGTACAAAGATGCATTTTAATATTCTAGGGGAATGTACCATACTAATATAATAACCACTTGCAGCTTTTTGAGTTAATGTAGCCATGGAACTTCCCTTTAAAGCACAGCAATTTCTTTAAAACCTGTTTGATCTGTCAAGTAGGTGTAGAAGCTTGTGTCAGGCGCTAAAAAGATAGCAGATTCGGCTCTGACAGATTATACAAATACAGTGAAGGTAATTGACTTAGCCAGGGGAGAAAATTCTTCCTCCCAATTATGTCAAATGCCAGACAGCCTTTTAGAGGTGGGGAGAGAAACATGCCTTAAGGACGATACTGACATAGTGCTTTTCCAGTAGGTGCTTTCTGTGCTTTTTATTTACTTATTTTTGAACTTAAGCTTTCAGGGATAAAATAATAAAAGGAGCTAGCTCAACTGCATCTTTGTTTTGGGGTTCTCTGGCTTCATGTACCCATTGCCCATCTGTGGTCCTCTAGGACTTCCTGCCTCCATGTGTGAAGATACGAACTTCCAGAACACCATGAGGCAACAAAGTCCTGGACTTCTTGTTTTTCTTCTTTAAACCCCTTCAGAGGCTACAAATTTGTGTCACATTCTGAGCTTTCAGTATTTGAAAGGCAAAGGAGAGCGGACTGGGCTGCTTATTTTGCTCTTTAATCCCTGCTCAGGACTGTAGTTTGTCTTACATATGAAACTCTGCAGTTTTTCTGTTCCAGCACCACACGATTCTTTTATAGAAGTTTCCTGTCAATGGAGGAGGAGCCAGAAAGGCTGCCATGGTAGGGGTTATTGTTTGAGGGATAAAACTCAATTCTCTCCACACCTTTTCCTCCCTCAGTTCAGTTTTTGAGGGAGGAAACCTGCAGCAGGTTTTTCCACTGCAACTCATGGTAGGTGGTGGTGCCCAGAAATGATGAAGCCAATCAAAAGGGGTAGACGTAGGTAACTTTTTATTCTAGATACCTCCTTCCGAGATTGCGATGTGTGACAGGTAATGGTGATACACACTTTTATATACAGACACATGGCACATCCAAAAAGGTATCTGCAGTGCAATTAGAAGGGTCTTTGCCTCTGTGATATAAAGCTCATGTGTAGTCAGACTGGGTGACCAGACTGCATTCCCTCTCTCCAGTAAGTACTACAGGTGGCTGCATGTTGCAGCAGAACAAAGATAAAACTGTTGCAGGAATTGAAGTTCTTACAGGCTAGGAAGATACGTGACTGTCTGCTTTGTGTTAGGTTTCTGTCCACTGGGTGGATTTCTTTCTGACTGTGTGAACCCCTGAAGTCATCAGGGCTGAGGGTGGTTGCATTTATTAAAGTTGCAAGGTGATCAGCATTTTTCCAAGTATGCTGGTAAATCTGTTTATATTTTATGAGGTTGTTTTTATCATACTAGACACTGTACGGTGATTGAAGGGTGTGTGGCAGAAAAGTCCATACTGCAAACTGCCTAGAAGTGGAGGATGACATCTTTAAAAAGAAAGAAATTAAATAAGATGTAAATGCAACAAGCTGCTCAGACTGGCTTATATTTTTTTCTTCTGCACTTGACTCTCTTCTTGCTAACTGTGGCAATACTATCACAGCTTTTCATTGTTTTGGTTTCTCCCTGTCAGTATAACGGTTCCAGCCCTTTCAGTGGCAAGGATCTCCATTTACTCTGTGGATTCCAACTTTTTTCTCATCCTTGCATCTGGTTTTCTTGCCTTAAAAGTACAGATATTTTCAGATTGACACAATATTGATCGCAGTTGCATTTGTTTGAATTTGAGGTTAGTTTACACAAGTCAGCAATGAAATTTAATGTGGCACTCTTTTGGACATCAGGCATTCATTATCTTTAAAATCATTTTTGAGAACTTTATTCTGACGCTAAATGTGTTTTTATTAAAACAAGCCCCTTAGTATGCATAATTTACATTTGAAATAATGCTAAGTTTATTTTTTCACATTTATTGGAATGTGCTTTCACTTTAGCTAAACAACATTCTATTTTGGGGCATAATTTTAAGAATTTTTCTAATTATGACAACAAATGTTGTAACATTATAATTATGCCATAAGCATTCAATATTTTTCCATCATAAACTGGCTGTAATCCCAGTTCTGGAATACAGCTTTCTCGTTGCTCTTGTCTCCGGGTGAAATTTTGTCCACAGAAATGATTCGATAATAAAGTCCATCATTTGGGTTAGTTACGTATCAAAGCAGTTCAAAAAAAAAAAAGTTTATTTTTTCCTCTGAAGTCACATTTTTTATTTTTTTTGTAAAGAAAATTTGCTTTAATAATTATATAAGCCAGCAGACATTTGTTTAGAAAAATAGACTTGGTTCTTGTCTCCATTAAAGTAGCACTCATTTAACTATCTTAAATGGGAGTTAATGAAATCAGCACAATATATAAACGTACCTGTTGTGGTGTGGATTTCAAAACAGGACCTAGAGGTGTACCCAGGGGGCAATACCGGCACCCACACGGCTTAGCCTCTCCCATGTTGCTTGGCTGATGGGAGCGAGGGCACCAGCAGCAAGTTTGCAGGTGATGTGAAATTCAGGGGAGTAGCTCATCACCAGGGGGTTGTGCTGCCCTTCAAAGGGACCTCGACAGGCCGGAGAAACAGGCCAGCAGCCATCTCATGAAGTTCAGCCAAGGGAAATGCAAAGTCCTGCACCTGGGATGGAACAACAGCTTTGGAGAGAAGGCCTGGGGGTGCACCAAGCTGACCGTGAGCTGGCAACGCGTCCTTGTGGGCAAGAAGGCCAGCAGCCTCCTGGGTTGAGTTGGGCAGAGCAGGATGAGGAAGGTGGTCCTTCCCCTCAAGAGGGACGTGGAAACACTGGAGCGATCAAGGACTTAGGGCACTAAGAGGAGAGGCACCATATGAGGAGAAATTAAGGGAGCTGGGGCTGTTTAGCCTGCAGAAGAGAAGGCTCAGGGGGATCTTGTGTGTAAATACTTAGTGGAGGGCAGGGAGTAAAGGGGACAGTCAGATTCTTCTCAGTGGTGCCCATTGAGAGGAGAAGAGGCAATGGGAACAAAATGAAATACAGGGAATACCATTAAAAGAAAAGAGAACCAATTTTATTGGGAAGGAGGTCAAATGCTAGAACAGGTTGCCCAGAGAAGCTGTGGAGTCTTCTGCTATGGAGATCTTCCAAACTTGACTGGATGCAGCCCTGAGCAAGCTGCTCAGGCTGACCCTGCCCTGTGCAGAGCCTGAAGGGTCTCCAGGTAGGCCTTCCAGCCCCAGTGCTTCTCTGCTGTGGTGACCTTTATGGCCGTCTGTTCTGATTGTGCACAATGATAGCATCAAATCTCTCAGCATCAGGATAAGTAAAATATCTCTCTCTTTCCAATCAAGCTGGAATCTTCCAGAAAGTGTCTGTCAGCAGAGGTAGCTGAATCTTCTTAGTTACTTTTTGCAGAGGTCTCAGTGGTTGTCCATGGAAGAAGTCCCCAAGTTTCTAAAGTGGTGTTTTGGATGCTTTAAGGCTTGAGTCGCCATCGGGTGTGGCCTTGCTAACGTGAAGCTGGTGGAGTTGTGCTGATGTACAGCATAACAAGTAATACAGCTGAGTCAATGTGAGGTTTCAGAGATAATACAGTTTTAAATTGGCTTTCTTGTTCGTTTACCACATGGTCAGTTTTATACTTTCTCTACTGAGTTTGAACGTTCCAAGGAGAAAAAAGTGCTAAACTAAAAAGATACATCTGCTTGTAAAATGGGAGCAAATTGTCCTGCTGGTGTCCCTGGAGCCGTCTGGCTCCCGTGTGCTCCCTTCTTTGCTCCTGGACAGGGATTGCTGGGGTGGAGGGAGCACTGCTGTCACCCAGTACAGCTCTTCGTGTCTGAAGCACCTTTCTGTAGTTCATGTTCCGGGTACAGTACTGAACTTGGATAATGCATACCAGGCAATTAATCCAGTAGTACTGTCTGTAGCAAAGTAAACGGTCTTTGTAGCAAAAAGCAAGAGTTTGTTGTGCCTTTGATCTATACAAAGTGCTCTGACGTGATGAGATCACGTTGGTGAAGCACTGACTGGTCTTTCCTTGAATTTTGTATTCAACTTGATATAAAAGGAAGGAAAACCAGAACTGAATATTTGATTATTGTGATAGTGAATTTCAGTCAACAATTAGCTTATTCTTCAAAGATCCATAACGGGACTTGGTATTGCAATGAGATATTAATTACTTCATTAGTTTTCACTGAAAATCGATGTCTGTCACCTTTTCAGTATGGGGCAAGTTTTGGTTTCCAGATCAGCAATATAGACCACTGGCTTCCTTTTCAAAACTAATTCTCTTCATTGGTGTATTTGCCCGCGTGTCTTGATTACCCTTCCAGTTACTACTAAAGAAGATGTGGGAAGGAGAGGAATACTTGTTCCCTGAAGGTTGCTCTAAAACAGTCATTGCGCGTACGATCCTCGATGAATGAAGTATTTCCATACACCGTAAAACTTTATCTCAAAGAAAGACTTGAGAAGTTAAAATAATGGTAAATATTCTGTAGACTAACTCTTGCAAGGGCTAAATAGCCTGGCCTTGATCCAGGAAGGCACTTAACAATGTGCTTAACTTTAAGCGCATTGAATATTCTTACTGGCATGAGTGAAAAATCAATGAGACTGCTCACATGCTTAAAATAAGACGTGTGCTTAAGTGTCTTTCTGGATCTCAGCCAGAGCATTCGGCATGCAAGATGTACTGAACTCTAATTGTGGGCAAAAGCTAGTAGTGTTTCATTTTGCTTGTCTTGTGTGTTTCTGAAGAATTCATTGATATTGTCTGTGTTTATTTTAATTGGCCTCCATTTCCCATCTAAGCCCTACCAACTCCAAAGCACCGGGAGTAAAATAGATGTGCAACTTAGGGTTGTCAAACAGCTTGTCAGGGATAGTACTTAGACTGTATATATTGCTATAGAGCAGGAACTGAACTTCGGAAAAGCTGGGAAAAGATGAGGTGAAACATGATTGTTTTCTTTGGTAGCCAAGGTTTTAATATAGAAAGAAAATGTAGAGGAGAGAAGAGAAGGGCTGGTGACACATCGCACCTTTTCAGTTAACATAGTTGCTTCTTAGGAAACATTAAAGAATGCAGACAGATGCATTAATAATCTGCTGGCAGTGGCTGTAGCCTTGGCAAGTAGGCTTTCCTACCTACTATTGATTTTTCTGACTCTCAGACAGCAATTTGCAATGGGTGGCTTCATCCTTTACCCTCGGAATGGGCAGTCAGATGAGTCGTCACAGCCAAAACAATTTTTACTTTCTAACCAACCCCTCCCGTTTCTTCAACAGCATCTTTTACTGCTTAGATGACAATTTCCACTGCTGACAACTGCAAATGATAAAATACAATATTTAAACACAAAGAGCCTCCATGTCTAGAGGTGCAGAACAACCGACTGCAACGCTGCCGAGCTCTTCACTGGCACCAGCTGCGCTTGCTGAACTCGCTCCTCAAAAGCTCTGTAAACCTAGGAAGTTACTGGTTGGCAAAGCGGTGGAGCCACAGTCATCTGGAACAAATCTTTGCTGTCAACTCTAACTTTTCTAACATTTTTCCCCCACCTCTTTTTGGTTTTGAACATCTAGACGTTGCCCATCTTCCACTTTGCCTTGTTATGTTCACAGCTTCCTCCTCATATCTCACGTTGACGTTTGTTTTCTTTTCTATCCAGGTTGCCACAGTAAATTCTTCTTTATGTACTGCCTTTGAGTTGTGATTGATGATGCTTCTTCACCTGTCTTTGTTTGTTTGTTTGTTTGTTTCTGTATTTTAATTTGATTTAGACTAGAAGAGAGAGAAAATTAGAGTAGATGAAAAGAAAGTGGCCAGAACAGGAGAAAATCAAGCATAAGCATTTTTCAAAGGGACAAATATTTAAAAATAGAAGAAACCAGTTACACCATGGAAGATTATATGTAATTACAGAAGCATCTCCTGTAAATGTTTCTCTGTGAATGAGCAACTGCTATTTTTAGGAGAGCCCCTTTGCAGCGAGTCTTGAGCACTTTGAATGGATTTTGTAGGTTGTTGGTTTTCTTTCAGCTGCAGGAGTGTATTTTGCTATACATCAAGCTTGGTTTCAAGTGGTCTTTCAAGGTAACTAGCCATATAGTTCTGTTGTCTAGTTGTCCTCGTGGCCATTTGTCTTTAAACTGTGAATTCTTCTTGTACTTAAATTAAAGCTCGTCTGTTGTGTACAGAATTTCACCTGGACTGAATAAGATGTAATTCAAGCTTCAAGTTCAGAAAGTGTATTCAGCCTCAGGGATAGCCAGCAATGTTTTAAACAGTGAAATGATATACAGTGAAGATGTCAGAGCCATGATTAGAACTGAAATGGTGGATGGAAAACAGTTTCTTTTTTAGCTGTTTTGTTTTCAACTGCTTTTCACTTGGCTTTTCTAAAATCTGCTATCAAGCTTAAGTCTAGGTCTATGAGTGCTTGTGCTTGCAGGTGTCTTCGATGTGACAGAGCCTTCTGCCACCTAGTGTTAATGTGAGTTCTTTCCTCAGTAGGGTATCACTAGATAATTCATTAAATACCATTACTTATTAATGATAACCCCCCCACACAATTACTGAGCGCTCCCTGCAAACATTTAGCGATGCAGTTTCTGCACCAGATGGTTTCGGAATCAATCCGATCACCGTGCACAACTTCTTTTGGTATGTTTATTGGGGATGCAGTTTGCAAGGTAGGTCAAACTGTAACCCATGGAGCCAAACAAGTAACCCATGGGTCAAACAAGTAACCCATGGAGCATTTCAGTAACTTTGAATGTCACTCCTGTGTAACAACCGCGCTAGCACTTTTCTCCCCCAGGTGAAGCTAATGGGTTCTGCCTAACTCAGCACACTCCTGCTTTGATGTCCCTGCTCCTGCTGGTTCAGGAAATTGTATTAGACTGAAAATAGCAGCAGAGAATAAAAAATAATTCAACAGAAATTCTATAAAATAAAGAACAGTTTCGTTTAGACACTTAACTCATTGTCTTTTTAGAAGAGTAAAATGAAAATCTCCCATCATCACAGCTCTTTCCCCTCTAGAAATTCCACCAGGGCACAATAAAGAAGGACAATAAAATCCAGAGAATTACACCCAGATTTCACAATTGAAATGTCAAACTTAAAATAGAAAAATAGGCTTAATGAAGTTTTATATTTAAGCCGAAGAATAATGGTTCCTACCCTATGTTGACAGAAAGAAACTGCTTAGTATTGAAGGATTGTGTTTTTTGTTTTTTTTTTTTTTTTTTTTCTCCTTCATTCCCCTGCAGAAATCTTCCCAAGAGGACAGAGCAGCTCCTTCCCCTTCTCCCCTCCACCTCTGTAAGCTGTGTTTGAGTGCCGTGTGATCCAGGCTGGGGCTAGGTGCTTCCTTTCCAGGTTGTCTTTTAAAGGAGCTCAGCCAAAAGGGTGCACATGACTTAGGCAGATGCTTCTAATTCTTGGCCCAGCCATAGTTTGGAGGATAAGCCCTCGCTCCTAGCTTCTGCTCTCTTCTTTTCTCTCTCCCGCATCTTCCACTGGCATGGCAGGGAGCTGTAAACTTGATCCTCGCCATCAGTTTGAAATTCTGACCTGATCACAGCAAAGAGAACAAGAAGCAGAGGGTCTAATGCAGTAGAGCACCAGTCAGCTGCGATACCAGGCAAGCTCTTCTTTCTCACCTTGTTTTGACCTGAACGGTCTCAACTTCTTTAAATAGTGTCATTCAAAGTACAGTCTGTTTGCTTTTGACATTTATGCTTTTTAAATACTGCCTAAAGAAAATAACACTGGGTTCTCCTTGAGCTTGTTCTACGCTTGTAGTTACTCATTCAAGATAATTATTAGGTTTGGCCGCTTACTTATCTGATCAGTATCAGAGGTTAGAAAAACGTCTAGAAATTCTTGTGCATCTTGTGCTGTTTTGTTTCTGAGTCACATTAAGCTGGAAATAGCATGCAACATGAATTCACTGCTGCTCTGTCAGAGCAGAGGGTGCCGCATCGCAGCGAAAACAGAACAAACCAGCTGACCCAGGGAGGCAATATTCTCGAAGTTGAGGTC
Organism: Oxyura jamaicensis; assembly: GCF_011077185.1. Classification (NCBI taxonomy): domain Eukaryota; kingdom Metazoa; phylum Chordata; class Aves; order Anseriformes; family Anatidae; genus Oxyura; species Oxyura jamaicensis. The sequence continues at coordinate 48,523,890 of NC_048897.1, read as the reverse complement.
ATACACATTTCTGTATTTGTTCAGATTATTATTTTTTTTTTCCCCATCAGAAGTGATCTGGGGGCAAATCTTGTTGCTGGGGTAAATGCATTTCCTGTGTCATTTTTGTTCACTCTGTCCTTTTTTGCTGATGGGGAAAAAGGGGATGTTCCTTACCTGCTGAAGCCCAGCCTCCTCTTTCCTATACTGGATCAGTGTCCTGCAGCACCGTTTCAGGACAGGTTGGTGGAGGAGGCAAACATGAGGAGGGCTCAGGCTTGAGGAGGCTGCCGGCCCCTGTTACTCTCCAGCTCTCTTCCATCCCTCCCGTCTTGCAAAGCTGTGTCACCCAAGGGGCTCTGTCCTGCCCTGCTGGGACTCAAACAGTCCTTCAGCCTGAAAAGGGGCTCTAGAAGCGTGCCGGCCACTCCGTTTTGCAATCCTTGGCAAAAACGTGTCCCTTCTGCCTGTGGCAGGCTGTCCTTCGCACTGTGGCAGAGCCGTGGCCATCCTTGCAGCCTGTTGCCACAGAACCACGCAGCAAGGCACCGAAAGCGGAGGAAAAAAGTTTCCATACATCCCCGTCCTCTTTCTGGAGGTGTTCCTGACTGAGCGCTCTGTTTGGAAAGGGCTCCGTCTGCTTCATAGCTGCATAATTTGCACGGGGCTGGTTCGGGAGGAATCTCTTTCATGTCACTTACTCAAAGCCCCAGTTCATCAATATGGATTGCTCGTCGGGCACTGGGGGATTTATGGCACGCGGTGGGGTGTGAGGAAGTAGAGAAAAAGGCAGAGAGGGAGGAACAGCGGGGAGTTTTGATCCTGAAAGGAGAACTCGTGTCCAGAAAGAACTTTCAGAATAAAAGCTGTGTTCTGTGTCCTTGCCTGCAGAGGAGCTGCCAGGAGGTGAACCCAGGGAGGTGGCCATGGGGAAGACACGGTGATGTTTTTTGGACTGAACTTACCCTGTCCTTAAAAGAAAGATAAGTCTGTGGAAACAATGCCACTCGGGCAGCAAGTTTCAAAGTAATGGTTAGCTTCCTCAGAGTAATAATTATTATTTAAATATATCCACATTCTTCTGGTGCCCTTTGTCCTACACATAGCCTGCAGGAGAAAAAGCAGAGTTGGTGGGCTTGGAGGGGGAATGAAAAGTCTGCAGACCGAGCCGTGCCGAAACATTTCCACAACGTGTTAAAACGAGTGGCTTTGCGATTACAGAAATGATGGTTTATTGTTTTTTTGGTTTTTTTTTTTAGTCTTTGAAGAGGAAAATCTGAGATGATAGCTGAGCGTTCAATGACATTCTTCTCAGGGTCAAGCATGAGCGGAGCCTGATTTAGTCATAGCCTAAATGTAGCTGCAGCCCTGCAGTCCCCGCGTGTAATCCACACCAGCCATGCAGAGCGAGCGCTCCGCTGGATTCCAGCGAGGGCTGCAGTGTCCTTGTTACGCAGCGAGGCTGCTCAAGGGTGTCAAAACGCTTACTTGCAGTTGTTTGAGGAGTTTCTGCGACGGCTGATTGATTTACTGGATCTGGAAGTTCAGACCTGGAAACCCGAGCGAGGGAGAATGCCTGCGCGGCAGTGGCGAGGCCGGGTGTTGAGAGGACAGACAGCTGGCGGGTGACCTCGGCAGGATGACAAATGGGGGACCAGGTGCCCCGCTCAGCCCGGGGCGCTCCTCGCCCTCGCCCAGGCGCGAGTTACGGAAGTAATTCATGCGGAGGGAAGGCTTCCTGCGAGCAGCATCGCCCCTTCTAGAAATAAATGGTAACCTTTTGTTGCCGGCTAAGCGTGCGGGGGTAATTAAGTCAGGTGGCTATTGGGGAAAGGACTTCAGCACGAGTCCTTCCAGTTTGAAGGGAGAAAATAGTCATCCAAATGGTCTTGGTTGTGCGTTATTTGGAGGCGGCGTTGGATGCTGGCAAGGGATGGGTGGTGAGCAACAAGAAGCAGACAATTTACACCACGTAATCAGTGCAGGTCCTTGTCTAGCACATATGGAGCCATTAAAAACGACTGAGTATGTTACAGAGAGGAAGGGAGGGATGTGAGGCAGCCCCCAAACAATTAAAGAAGAAAAAGCATACAACATCTATAAAATATCCTTTATAGAGTCAAAGCATGTGAACAAAAAGAAACCGGGGAAGCTTTAGTTTTTTTCTTTGCAAAGGCTTAATGGTTTGCAGGTTCTGCTTTCCATTTCCCATTTTTATTTTAAAACATGTAGCTGTGTGCTAAAATGGGAGAACTTTAATAATTGCCTTGAATTTGCCCTGTAACAGCACAGAAATCTGTAAACAATGCCAACTTTCACCCGGTGAGCTGGGGAAATGGCTCCAGGTGAGCTGGTGATACGGCTTCTTTCTCTAAAATTTGATAATTGATGATGACGGTGTACTCTGGCTGCTTCAAGATTTCTCGTTGTTTGCTTTAAAAAAACACAAGCACATTCCTTACATTAGCTCAGGTGCCTAAATTTGTGACAAAGATAGGGAATTCTGCTCACTTGCACTGCTATTTACATTTTCTAGACTTAAAGCTATGTTGCACTATGGCTGTAGTGATGCTGTCCGGTCAGATACTCAGAGAACCTGATTAAATGCAGCATTTCATTATTATCAGGGTAAATGTGCAGACAGCCAGAATTTCTGGGCTCACGTGAAGTACAAAACGTGTTCATCGAGCACGCTCTGGATTTACACGCGTGAATTCGTGTTGAATGCAGATCTCCGGCTTGCATAACTGCTCGGTGGTAAAGGAGCTTCACTGAACTTCGCTAACATTTTTCACTGTTGCTGCAGGTGTGGTTGCATTTCTAGTCCCTTTGAAAGTGAGACTAGGTCAGCGCTGTGCACAGGGGGGTCACGTCCCATCGCAGAGTGCTTTAAGTCCATAGCGCTTTATGTCCACAGTCTTCCTCTGCATGAAATAATGGCACCGAGGCTGCTGCCTTCTTCGTAGGACCTGGAGGTGCCTAAAACCGGCTGCAGGGGCAGCACCTGCAGAGAGCTCCGTGCGCAGCCTGCCCCTGCTACCCCAGGGCTGTCATTCAGGCGGCAGCATAGAAAATGCATATTAGGGCAGGGTAATGCAAAGCTTTCTTTATTCAATAAACCCTTTTTCATCGTTAGTTTCCTGTCTTTATACTTGAAAGCATCCTCTCCTTTTAAAATTGCATCAGGTAGTTTCTGTGGGTCAGAAGGCATTTCTCCCCGTTTCTTTGATCTTCATTTCTCCCTGGTTTTTCACCTTACCTTCAGGCAAGAGCATTGGCTTCTCAGTTGCTCCAAAGGCAAATGTTTATCTGGGTGTTAAATAAATGTGAGTACCTGATCATGGTCCTGTACCCGTCTAAAACCCAGAGCACCGGTACAACTGCAGTGCTCTGAAAATGCAGGAGAACCAGGTGCTCTCTGAAATTTTTCTTTTTAAACCTCTGCGAGAAGAAGTGATTTTTTTTTGTCTTTTCAGGATGCACTCACAAGTACTGACCATTTATTCTGAGGTAGCTGTCACAGGAAGATGTTTCCTCCATCCCATCCCCCCATGTATTAGCTTTTCAGTGGAAATGTTTGGTCTCTGGAGCCTGGATTTCATCACAAAAAGAGGAAGTTTTCAGGGAAAGTAATACAGGAAAATTTGATTCTGTTCTCTTCTCCCCCCCCCCAGGCTTTCGTGTCTTGATGTCTAAAAGAGGATGGCTTCTTTGACTTTGTGTCTTTGAATTTAAAGGTATTTCTACTGCCAAGTTCACAGTTGTACTCACCAGTGTCATAGGTAATTTGCAATAAAACCTCAGATAGAGGTAATTAGCTATCTCTTCCAGTTTATATATGTGCTTCACCATTAAAAGAGGAAACAGTTTATGCGAAACATCAAATAAAAGTGCCTCACTTCTGATGTTAAACACTCCAGAGATCCCTTTATGGGCCGCTGCAGCAGCTGACCGGGAAGGACGGCGGAGCCAGGAGCTCCGAGAACCTGCACGGGGCTGCCGGCGCGTGGCTCGGGACTGCCAGCATCCGAAACGTTTGCCCTTTGATGTAAGGGAGCGGAGGAAGAGAGGGGGGATTTCTGCCTTTGGAATCAGAACCGCCTTTATCAGAGACAGCTGTTTCACGGCTCATATTACTTTTCTAGGCTTTGCCTTCCCTGCTCGTGTCCGGTAGCAGACCTCTGTGCTGTTCCACGTCAGCTGAGGCGTGCTGCGGCAGACCTGTACGATTGTAATTGTAAAGAACTGTGCTTCACCACGCACCGTTGGTGTGCAGCTCCTGTCCAGAAACACCGACAGCATCTGTAGCAATTTGATATTCAGAAAAACCAGATGGAAGAGGGTAAAAAAGAACAACTTGAGGACCCAGAGTTCTTTTATTGATTTGGTAGGTGGTTTTTTGGCATCTCTACTGGGAAGAATTCTTTCTGGTAGAGAGGAGTTCTTCCTTCTGAAGACCAAAAACCGAGGAATAAAAGTTCTAGGAACCATGAACTCAAACTCCCAACTGAGAGGATTTTTCCTAAACCTTCCTTATAACAAACGGGAAGACACCCGGGTCAATAGGCATCTGACTCTGAAGGGTGTGTTGCAAGGTGAGGACTCTAACTTCTTGTTCCAGAAGTTGTTTGAAGGTTCCCTCTAAGTAATGGGGATAAAAAATCATCATCGCCTAGGTATAGATCTGTTTATTTCAGAGCAATTCAGAGGAGCCCCTTGAAATGTCATCAAAGGTAACATCTGCTGGAACCGGCTGGCTTGCCCGCAATTTGAGCAGGGCATGCAGCAGGGAATTCAGCACCCTTTGTGCTGGGTCTAGCACTCATCTGACACCTAGGTAAGCAGTTTCAGCTCCCCAGGCCCACAGAAAACTAGCTTAGGTAAACAATGTTATTAATAATCAAAACCCAGACTGGCTTACTGAGCTGAACCTGAGCTGGTGGAGCTGCTGCCTGCAAATGGGATTGGAATCTTGCTGGGCTTTACAGGCTGCGAGGGGGGTGCTTATGGTAGCCCTGTGTTATTGTCTTTGGCAGATTTTTTTCTGTAGCCCAAACTCTCCTTGATATCCAGAGCGACTTTTCCTTGCAGCCCTGTGTTATGGGCAGTATTTGGTCCTGTGCTGTTGCAAGACTTACAGGTGACATAACATGGTTAAAAAAATACATATTTAATGTCTGCCCTGAGATCTGTCATATTCGGACCTCCTCATGTTCAGCAGTTTCTTGACATTCGCGCTGATTGCTGCAGTTGTGTACGCAGAGCTATCCAGAGGCAGGAAAAAAGAAGAAAAAGCCGTCAGCTCTGCAGCGGGTGGCTGCCGGCCCCTTTGCTGCTGCTTGAGAGGACTTTGTTGTCCGTTTTGTTGACTTACTAGTCACATCCAAACTGAAGCAATTAAAACTGTTACGCCACATTTAGCAACCAAATGACGTCTCGGTTCCTTGAGACAGCCCCGGACTCCTCCTTTCCAGAGCAGGATGCTCCCAGTTCAGCCGTACGCCAGATTGCTGCCCTTTGGTCCTTGTTGTCCTGGGGGACCCAGGAGAGGAGCAGCTGATGGGGGGTGCCTCCAGCTGGGGAGCAGAGGAGAGGAGCAGCTGATGGTGCAGGGCCTGCAGGAGGTTTGGAGTTGGGCTTGTGAGGAGTTGGTAGCTGCTTTCGGGTTGCGTTGTGTGTTGCGACAGGCGGCGCTGGCTGCCGTTCAGGCAGGGATTTCCGACACCGGTAATAGCTTGTTTGGTTTTTAAGGTCTGAATGTAACGGTGGTGCCCAAAGAGGCTCTGTTAGAATCGAGGAAGGACTGCTTTTTGACCCTGGAGGGTTTGGGATCAGGTCTGCAGCGAGTCCGTAGAGGGATGGATTGCTATTGGGGACCGGTGCTTCGAGCAGCAGCTTTGTGTGTTGTGGTTCTGTGCTCAGGCACTGCGACCTCTGAGATGGGGAGAGCCAAGCTGCGTCTGAATGGCACCTAGCAAAGGTCTGTTCCTGAATGGATTTCCCAGGGTTATTAACTGAAGAACAATGAACTCGGTTTGTTTTATCAGCACGCTTTGTTTGGGCTGCGTGGACTGACCGTGTCACAGAACTGGTTCAAACCAAAGCGGAGGTGAGCGCAGAGCCCGGTTCTTACCTGCTCAGTGGCTGCCGAGTAACCCAGGCCACACGTTCCTCACCAACAAAAATCCCCCAGAGAAAATCCGGCTTCTGGTGCTCATCTCCCATCCGATAAAACCTGTGTCTGCGAGGATTCTCCGAGTTAATGCATCAGCAGCTTATCGCAGAGACTTGGTAAATCGAATGAAGACGCTGTCTTCAGAAAGAGGCAGGAGTGCAGCGTGTGCAGCTGCGTTGCTAATGCCAGACACGCTTCTCCAGCCTGCAAGTATTTTGCTTGCTCTCCTGCAGCCAGTGTACGTTATGTAAATGCTCAGTCTGGAAAACAGCCCAGATCTCACGTCTGCCCCAGTACTCTCTCTCTTGAATACTGCAGATAATCAGATGAACAGTAAATCTACTCCGTGGAACAGAATTACGTTATCGTTCCTTCCTCAAACAACTTGTGAGTGATTTTTCTTTTCTTCACCTCCTTAAAGTGCCTAACAGATCAAAAAAAAAAAGCAAACTCTGTGTGCCAAATACACAGTGCTCCGCAAGTACCTTCAGCAATGCATCAGCAGATACAGCACTGGGAGTGTATTTGTCTTGGGGAGATAAGGGATGGTTGTGTGGAATGGTCCCGAATCCCGGTACATTAAAGGGGTTTGGTTGTGCAGGTGGAGGGAAGTACGCTGGGGGTTTGGGCTTGTCCTTTGGATTTTTTTTAGCTTTGTTTTCTTGTTTGATTGCGCTGTTTCCATCCTCCTTTGGTGATTTTGGAAGCCTTTCCTGAGCTTCAGTAGGACCTGCGAATGGAAGAAGAGCCCCAGAGGTGCTCCCTCGGACTCCCTCCGGGGAAAGTGCCACGAGGGCGGAGGAAGGCGAGCAGAAATGTGTGGCCCCACAGAGAGCGGTGCAGGCAGAGCACAGCCGTCCCTTTCCCTTGGCACGTGGCGTGGTCCAGGTGAACCCTTCTTCTCGTGCTGCCCCCCAAAGAAGCACCAAAGCTTACACCTTGGGCCGTGGGGGCTGCATGGACGCATCCACATCTGTGTCCAGCCCAGAGAGCTGAGCCGAGGTTATCCATCCCCAGCTCCCCTCATACTGGGTCAATAATGATGGTGCCATGGTTCCTGCGGAAAAAAGCAGACAACTTCCCTTTCTTTGGGTCGCAGAGCACCCAGCGGGGCCCGGGGCCAGACCGGGATGGGAAGAGCATTGGGAGCCCGGTGTCAGCACTCGTCGCTGTGTCTTCTAAACAGCCTTGGGGAGGTGTCCGGGAGAGCCTCCTGATTTACGCTCCCGGGTTTCTTTAAGAAGTGTTAAGGAGCATGTTTTCTTGTACCTCGCTTTCAAATACAGTGAAATGAATGCTGTATTTGTGACATTTCTATTTTAAAAGGAAGGGTACAGAATATTTTATCCTGAATATTAATATTCAGGAACCAGGACCAATGCAGCGTTGAGGCTGGGGGCGATCCGGGAGCTAGCGCCCATTCGGGAGCCAAGATCTCGGGAAACCTAGTAAAACAGTGTAGGTAAATCTGACCAGATTAAAAAAAAAAATTCATTCTGCCTGCCTTCAGGGATGGACTGCCCCATCGAGCAGCGAGAGCGTTTGCTGGTGATCTCAGGTGTTGCTGTGTGGCGCCGGGCCCCCTGGCTTTCCGAAACAGCCGCGCTGAGCGGTGCTGAGGCTGCCTGTGCGGCGGTGGAGTCACAGCTCTGTGGAGCTCTCCAGTGGTTCCAGTCATTCCTGATGAAGTGACGGTGACACGGCCTTTGGAAAAGAGAAAAGGCGAAGGGAACCCACCCCCAGGAACGGCCAGCTCGGTTCTGAGGCTCTGCACCCAGGGTAAATTACACCTCTTCCCCTGAAAACAGGCAGCTTTCTTTCGCACGGTGATGAGAAACCAAAGGTCCGAAATGAAGCCCCTTAAGGCTCGTGAAGAACAAAATACGACGTGTTTTAACCCACGTGAAAGGTTAATGGGGAAGATCAACATGGAATGGCTGCAGCGAGGGAGAGGGGCTGCTCTGGGCGGCGCAGGCACCGCGCCGGTCGGGGAGCGTGAAGCCGTGGGGCAGGGAACACACAGCTCTTCAGCCCGGTTCAAAAATCATAGCGCAGGCTTTTTTTAACTGCAGTTTAGTCTGCCCTCAGTAAAAACAAGTCGCATTAAAAAAAAAAGCGTGCACCAGAAAAGCAAACCTCTTTTTCCTGGTTTCTGCTTATAAGATTTACAGGTACTTAAAATAAACCTATGAAAAACAGACCCAGTGTGCTGGAATTTGCTAACTAGTCAGAGCAATTACCTCCAGGTCCCGAGACCGAACTGAGCCTGCCTTTTGGAAGGAAGACTTGGCACGCGCTTCTTCCTGGTGCTCTTCTAAAGGTGCACATGAAAAGCCGTGCTGACCTCTGCCAGAAACCCCAGGAATGCAGCTGCGGGATGCTGCAGCGATGGCATGGCAGGAGCCGGGCAGCACAGGCGGGGAGCTGCGAGGAGAAGCCACCGAAACATTTCCTTCTTGCTGCGTGCCTTCAGCCTAGCGGAGTCTTGCAATTGCCTGGTGTGCCCCAGTCATTAAATGGGCCCGGAGCATTAATTAAGGATATTTAACAAGAAGAGAAAGACAGCCAGCGGTGCATCGTGCTTGTTTCACAGGAGCAAGGAGAATTAACGCTGGTTGTCGTCACTGGAGGGGCTGGAATATCCACACTTCGGGCCTTGCTATGAACCTAATGCCTTGATTTCAGATGACCCAAAAAGGGGAAACAATAGGCTCTGCCTTTCTGCTCCTTTCAGGGATTTATAAGAAAAATAGCAAAAAACACACACCCAACCTGTGTTAATATAGAAACACAAACTAATCCCCTGTTTTCTCAGGGCTATTCCACACGTGAGTGGCAAATGACGCTTGAACCATGAGATAAATGTGATAGGAGTATAACCGGGCTGTGATGGGAATGGATTTTGTAGGGCTCTATGGCTTGGAGGGTGGAGGGAATTTCACACCAGCGTTTGGAAGGAAGTCATTTGTTGTAGTCAGTATCCCTTCATCGTTCCTGGCCGGGGGAAAAAGCTCCCGTTTCCCCCAGCAGTTGTAAAAGGCCTTTGGGAAGGGTGAGATGTTCCTCCTAAAATACTGGGGGACAAGTAACAGGAATGTGGAATGTTCTTTTTTAAAAAAATCTATTCAATGCATTCTCCCACGAACGGGAGCGCTCTGCAGACTGTCTGTCCTTACAAATGCAGATCCCAACAGCTTTGCCGTTACGTTTGTAGCTCCCCTTTGCTCTGAACACTGTCAGAAGAGGGTTTCTTCCCCCAGCGTCTGTGTCCACACCGAGGAGAACCAGCGCTCTGATAAGGACCGTGCCATCGTGAGGTGGTACCGGGCAGCAGGGCTCACGTACGCTCGGCCACAGGAGGCACGTGGTGTCTCAGCTGTAGCATCCTCCTCACAGCAACTCAGAAACGCTGCTCGTGTCTGTGCGTTGCGGTTATTAGGTTCGTGAAATAGTTTTAAAACTGTAATTAATCATTTTTAAGTAACCTCTTTTTCTACACGTTTATGGCATCAATAGGTATGACTGTTTATTATGTCTTACCTATAAAATCTGACCTGTTTTATATACTCTTTATGGAAACAATGTATGGCCATAAATTAAAAGATGCAACTGTTTTGGATATTTTACTGGTGGTCCTGTATTTTCCTGCCAGAAGTGCAGCTGGTTTAGGTTTCTTGGGATAACATTATAAAAGGCTGCATGCGTTTTGCAAGTTTATGCTTGAATTGCCAAGCCAGAGGTGGAATGACTCAACCTTCCCAGGAGCAACATGTACCAAGTGATGAATCAAAACAGCTAGCTGAAGCTCAGTGGCTTGCACTGCAACTGTGAAAAGCAGTTCTCATTTATGGTATTGACTCTGGTGCTCAAAACTTGGGGCATTGTGTTGATAGTGCTAAGCACAGCCTGTGTTTTTTTGGCTTTTAACCACTATTTGGTGGGGTTTTGGTGCAAAACTAGCTGAGAATCCGTTTTTACGTTTGTCTTATGCGGGATGCAAGAACTGTAGGGCTACAGCGTTGGATGCAAACATTGAAGCCCCGCCGAGCAGACACCTTTAAAAGGAGCTCTCAGCATGCAGCGACTGCGTTGGGGTCCTGGGAGCGACGGGAAGCTGAGGGCCTGAGGGAGCAGCAGCGTGGGTGCCGTGTCTCAGCTGCACATCGTTGGTCTGGCTGCTGTGGGGGAAATCAGACGGCTCCACGAGCTGGCCGTGATGCTTAATGAATGAATGGGGGGGAGTTGGAGGGTTTCTTTTAGCCAAAACGTCGACGACAACCTCCTCCTGCTGTAATTGCCTGGTGTCGGTGGACTTACTCCAGATACCGATGGGCCTGGGAGCAGAAAGTTCAGCCCCAGTTCTTTCAGTGCCGTGGCTGTGCGGCTCGCCCGAAGGTCAGCTGTCAGCTCCAGCACTTCTGTGCGACTAAGTTCAGTACTGACACGTCCGTAGGTGCCTAGCAGGCAGCTTCTGTCTCGGTGCTTTCTCCCGAAAAACAGCCTCAGCCTTGCCGCACTGGAACCGTGCAGGTGCCTGACGTATTTATTTCTGTGCTGAAGTAATGCTTCTCTTTATTTTAGATATCTCAACCACGTACGAGCCGCCTCTCCGCAGGATCTTGCTGGTGGCTACACTTCTTCCCTGGCGTGTCACCGAGCCCTACAGGATGCTTTCAGTGGTCTCTTCTGGCACCCCAGTTAGCCAGCGCCCACCCACCTGCGATGAAGGGACACTAAACGGAGTGGGAAGCAAGTCAAGCCAGCAAAGGTTGGGTAAAATTGCTGCCATCTGCACAATGGCTAAGCTGCAGTCACTTTTCTGGGTAAAACCAGCTGTGTTCAAGTGTTAAAGGAACAACAAAAAAAAGTCTACAGGAGAGCTTTGTAAAATGGTAGATACATTTTTGCGGAGGGGGAAACTCGTTAGTCATGTGGCACTTTGCTGATGGAGGCTGAAGCAATAAGCCACATCTAATGGAAGATGTGAATAACTCAGCTGCGTATGTTTGAGGTTTCAAAAAACACACTTGTAAATTTTTTTAAATAAAGCCAGACATTTTTATTAAAGTTTGTGGTTTTATTCTTATTGCAGGGTTTTATTTGCACAAGCATTTAAATGCCATTTTGATTATAACATTTAGTGTCAATATTCAAGCCTACATTTTCTTCCCATAAAACTCGTTTCCCCAGCTCAGGCAAGTGGGTTTTTCCTCCTGCCAGCTGGATGAGACGAGAAACCCTGGAACTGTGCTGACACAAGTGTTATGTGGGATCCATCCTGATGACACTTGGTTGTTACCTTTGACTGGAAAACGAGCAAAACCTTTAGCTGCAAGTCATTCAACTGTGTTCCTCTAAAGCAATCTAAGAGGCCTTTATATAAGGCTAGTTCACTGAAGTAGTCAAAATTAGTTTATTTTTTCCCTATTTAGCTCCATTTGCAACTTTTCTGTCAAGTGTTTGGGATCTTTTGGCAGGAGCATCCCTTTGTCTGGCTTTTGGGATAATCCTTCCCACTCGAGCTGCTGCTTTTATACATCTCCCTTTCTCTGAAATCGTATTGTGCTGTGCCCAGAATAGCTGCTGACAGGTATCGCTGCGCACAAGGCTGAGCTGTAAATGCCGTAGCAGCCTGCGGGCATGATCAGGGGCTTTGTCACCACTGTGTTGTTTGGGGAGGGCTCTGAGGAACAAGAGCAGCTTTGGAAACCTTTGTGAGAGCCACTGGAGGAAAGCACACCGCGGTGTTAGGGAGCGGAGAGCACATCGTGGGCTGGAGGTGAGAGTCCAACTCAGGCTCTCAGAGGGGCAGTGAGTAGTAGGATGTGACGTGACTGTCCCTGACAGAAAGGACAAAGAGGTTAGAGCCGTTGTGATGCCATTTTAAAGACCAGCGGAGGAATGCTCAGGCAGGAGTGGCAGGTCGGGGAAGTAATCTGTCCAGCTGCTTTCACTGTAGTACGGGTGAGTCACAGTCACCCCCCTGCTCCCTTTGATAAAGGCACTCCAGCAGTAACCGAGCCACAAAAACTTGGTCCAAAACATGGGAAAGGCTGTGACAGAGCCCCTGAGCAGAGCTCACCCACAGGCCGCAGCCACACATTGGGTGAGACCCAGGACAGCGGGTCCCAGATCCCAGCGATGGCACGGCAGCAGCAGGGCCAGGGAGGGTGAGGGGCACGTGGTAAGCGTTGCTAGGCGGGAGCACTGAGCTGGGGCTGAAGGAAAATATCTGAAACTGAGGGCGATGGGAGTTCTCTGGCCAAATAACTTATTTGTGGTTGACATTGCCCAACAATAGTTTGGATGGGGAAGAAACCCAAATCAAAGGCAGAGGCTTTTCAAATTGCTGCGGAACACAAGCATCCAGGCAGCGACATCATGCAGGGATTGATCAGGGGAGCAGCCAGAGGTGGGGGCAGAGCTCAGAGAAGAGAGGCACAAAAGTCAAAGGAGGAAGAGGTCTGAAGGTGAGAGGCCCGATCAGCCATGTGCTGGTTTTCAGTCTGGTGCTTTAACGGGTGTGTCCCTAACCTGCCAGTGTGCAAATGGCATCAGAGCCTTTCCTGCTCTACCTGTGGGCAAACACTAAGCTAGGAGCCAACTAATCCCCAGCTAAACCCCTTCGTGGTGAAAAGCATTTATTGCTCCAAAAGCCCAGGAGCAAGGAAGTATACATGGCTACTTGTGCCTACCTGAGGTCAAGTTTTGGAGACATTATCTTGCTTACACAAGAGCTGCTTGTGCATCTGCCAACAGTAACCCAATACTCTTAACCACCAAAATCATTTGTCAAAGTGAATCCCATTCTAAACCGTAAATGCGGGGGCCATGTAAGTCATCCTGCCAGGCCCTACAAAATATAAAAGCCTGTTTGCAGGACAAACTGCACATGTTCAAAATAGCACGGCCAAAAAACAACCCCAGTCTGTGTCACTGAATTATCACAGGGTGTGAAACAGGAGAGCACCAAAACACTGTTACAAAAAGGCATTTTTATTTTTTTGAACAATACCGACCTGGTTACTGATCCCACAGTTCAAACAGTAAATGCAGGAAGCAATGCTCACAGAGGAGAGCTGTGACGTGCACTGTGCATCTCTGCACCTCAGGCGGGTAACATTGGTGTTCATGGAACAATTCAAGGGGTAGACCAGACGTAACCTAGGTGTACTTTACACAAACCAGTAAGGTTGTTACCCAAACGCGGGTCTTCAACTCACTAAGTTTTCTTCAGTAGAATCTTTGCTCGTACGCAGACGCTTAGAGGCTGGTTTTTCTGGAAGAAAGATAGAAAAATTCAGTTAGTAAACATAAAGTAAACAGACGGAACTGGACCACAAGCCATGCAACACTTAAGGGATTTAACAAGAAGCGATGAGCCTTAAGAACAGGATTAATGGTCACAAAGAAAAGTGTTACAGCTACAATGGGAGGTCTTTTCTTTACCAAGTGCCAAAGAGGACTTTCAAAAGACCTGCACCAAGCTACATTTTGACCTGCATCTCAGTGCCACCCAGTGACAGCATTAATACACAGGACAGACAAGGCGGGACCGGCCTGACAGAGCACAAGGTGCAGCCTGACAGCCCGATGCCACGCGGGAGGGCTGTTCCTCACCTTCAGCAGGGCAGGGCCTCTTGTACAGCACATCGGCTGGAACCTGGAAGCTAATGCACAGCATCTCCTTGTTCGGGGCAACGTTCCTCACTAGGTACGTAGAACAGCGCCCGTCTAGGGAGGCTCCCAGCGAAGCCTCGGCCCGTTCTTGCATCTCTTTGGCTGGGTTTTCATGTTTGGAGAAGCTGTAGCAGTGCACCGTGGGAAGGACAGCAGCGCTGCAGGGCTCCCCGACCAAGAGATGCCTGAAAACATCCAGAAATTCAAGAGCCGAAGCTGGCAAATTCATGACTATATGGACAGCGGGTTTCTGCTCCTCCTTTTCAAGCGTGAGCACCTTACTAAGTTCTTCTCTTACTGGCCCCAGGAGGAAGTCTCTGCCATCCAGGTTGAATGCTTTGATTTTGTTGTCTACTTTGTTGAGCTTGCAGTTGTGCAGAAGCCATTTGTAGGACTCAGGGTTGAGATCATTTGCAAACACGATGCACTTTTTCTTCGCTGCTGGGATAGCAAAAGGTCCGATCCCAGCAAAGACATCAAAAAGGACGTCACCGGGCTGCAAAAGCTCAACGATACGGCCATGTTCTGTGGAAAGACGGGGGTTCCAGTAGACTTTAGCAAAGTCCAACTCATAGGAGATATTATTTTCCTTGACCTGAAAGTCCAAAACATTTGGTTATGTCTCTGTATTCAAATTCCAGACGTGTTAAATAATATCAGTAACTAAGCTAAAAAACAAGGTGCTTTATCAAAAGGTGATGTGTAGATTGGCATTTGTCCCATTAATAGTGTACAGAAATCTTGTATAAACAGACCTGCTCATCAGAAATAGCCATCAGGAATGTTCCAACTGTCAATCCAGATGGCTGGCTTATGCATGTCTTAATCACCAGGTGGAAATAAAGCAGCAGCTTCGAATGACCGTAAAATAAAAACCTGAGGCTTTCCAAACGCTTTGTGGTTGTCTGAAAACTCCTTTATTGAAAGCAGATCTTGGGAAGATGCCTCAAACCTTAGCAGAGCGTCTACGCAGTCAGTAAGTGCCTGAGAATGCAGCACAAGAACGGCAGCACTCAGCCAAATTCAAAGCCTCTGGGAGCCAACTGTGCAGCCTGAAAAAAAATCTGCGCTTTATCTCTTGGGGTGACGGAGTCTGGAAACAGAGACAAACCCAGGCTTTGAGATGGCCACTGTCCTAAGAACAGACCTACCAAGAAATGGTGCCTGTTCAGATGAGAGTGGCATGCAGGATAATACCCACTTTGCTCCACCACACTCGCATGGTGTGACTGCAGTAACTTACGACCCAGATCACCGCAGCGTTTTGCTTTGCCAGCAGGGAACACGCAGAGGTGTACTGGCATTCCCCCGCGCACAGCCCAGTGGGATGCCAGATGTGTGCGTAACGAGCTAATATCATCTCCAAAATATTTGGTTGTCCCTTCTGACCTGACAGTTCAAATGCCTTCTGTGTCCACATGCAGGCTGTTCTTTGCCACCTATTCAGCTAAAAGCTATTCAGCTTTTTACTTTGGTAATCTCCTATTTTCTCTCCTAAAATAATAGAACTGCTAACAGCTATGAAATATATTTTTTGGTCAAGCCAGCGGCCAAGGTTCCAGCTAAAGACAAGAACCCCAAGGGAAGAATACTTAGCAGTTTAATAATGTTTTTCACATGAAAAATCTCAAAATAAATGAGATGAGTTTGTCCTCTAGCTGTCAGAAAAAGAAATAGGATCAGCAAACTCTTGCCTAAGTTGCAAAGCCAGAGAGATTTAAGTACAAGGACTGGTAAAATTAAGAAACGTGTTTTTTTAGATCAAATCCATTAAATGTTTTAGCCTTGGAGTGAGAAATACCTCCTTCAAGTTTGTAACTAGTGTCTCGGTAAGAAACCTCTACTTCAGCTGCTTTCACATGTTACTGAAAATAGGCTGAGCTGGGAAGAACACTTACCTTCTTGATCCCTACGGCTCTGAGTTTCGTGGTGGAGCAGGACAAAAGACAGAAGTAACTGCCAACTCTCGCACTCCAGAAGGGGTGTGAGGAGGGGCACCGCGCAAATGAATGGTGTATCAGTGTCTCTTCCTCACAGCTTTCTAGTACGTCTTCAGCTTTTAGCACATTAAATTTAAAATAACGGGAAAAAATCCTGTACCTTAGTGACCAGGTTGCTCTCTCCAGCGAGCACTTCCATTTGAAAGTTCCTGTACGTGCTGTCAATAATGCTGGTTTTATTCACCACACAGGTGATGCCTGGATTCTTGTCGATTATAACCTGTCCTGAAAGCAAGGGCACAAGATACGCTGGTTAGGGGACTGCAGCCTCTTAATGTCCTAAGAGATACAAACTCGACAGTCTACAGTCATATTTATAAAAGTAACGATGTTTTAGAACAACTTCCCTCTAACGACTGCAGATGTTACTAAAGCACACACTTTACCCTGATCCCATGCTCAGTGAAGTGTGACTGCGGTGACCGTAAGAGGAAAGAACTGCCTTTTGTGTACAAGAGCTATTTAAAGTTAAAATGTAAAGCAATGAAGAGTGCTTTGAAGTTTTCTTTGTGCAGGTAGTAATTTACAGGTAGAATACTTGTAGAAATATCTTTGGAAGTAAAAATTACTTTTCTGATCCGAGTTCTTTTACCTACCAATCAAATGTCTGTAAGGGAGCTGATGGTCCCGAAGATTGAAGTGAGCTATGTGACCAACGCGGCTAAAACCAGAGGTGACATCCTGGCCCTCAGGAAGGACCGCTCGGAGGATCTCCTCTGACTTGAAATTCTCGTAAGTCAGCTCCAAGTTATACCTGGACACCTCAGGAGGAATGTTAAGCTCCTTTAAGACCTCCTGCTCTGACTGTCCCAGTGAGAATTCTGGGACTTTATGAGGATCCAGTATAACAAGTTTACTGCCCTCATCTTCTGGATCCTCAATCACTCGCTTTAGCCCAGGACGCTGGAGGACCGTGTGCTTCAGGGACTTCATCAGCCTATGCACGATTTCTTTCTTTACTTTAAGAACCGGAACAACAACCGTCCTTTTGAAAGCTTCTCTGTTGAGCAGCGTCATCCCACGCACTTCGGGATGCGGCGAATACAGTTCTGGGCTGGCGTTATCCTCCACAGCTTCACGCATTGTACAAAAACTGGCTTTCTGAGGTACCACAAAGAGGCCAGCTATTCTGCCAGAATGTTGCGCCAGTAGCATCCAAACTGCTGGAAATGATGTATTTGATGCAGCTGTCCTAGGATGATTCGTTTTCAGTAGTCTGGCAGAGTATCCGAATCTCCACAACGTCCTAGAAGAGAAATTATTCATTTTATAGACATTATGTAATCATTCCGTTAAAAAGGCTGCAAATCACATGGATTTGCTGGTCTCTTAAACCAGAATTTCCATTTGTACCGAAGAACCCACAACAGTTTTGTAAAAGCTCTTTATTATGAATTATACCCTACAAATTTCTGTCCTTCTGCAAACATATTTTTAAACTTTAACTTGAAGCAGTGAGATAAGCCTCTCCTGCCAAAACTCAGTGGCCTCCCTCTACTCTAATAAATGCAATATTAATCCCAGCAAGCCAAATAGAAAAAAATCTTACTGTCTTGATCCTGCTGTTGGATCTCTTCTGATAAAATGCATTACCAAGCAGCGGTTGCTAGAAAACAATTAGCAGTAGTGGTCACCATTGCCCTTCAGCAGTTCCTGCCTCCTGTAGCCCAGTGTAAGGGGTTACACGCTCTGTAGTGGCTTTGCTTCACGGACCACATCAGTTGGCAGAAAGACCATGGGTTAAAGGCAGGTTCTGCTGGTACGGGGAAGAATTAATAACACCAGCTCAGAGACCAAACCGTTCTCCACAGCTCGTTCGCGAGCACGGTGACTTGAGCAGCAGCTCCACACATCTTTAAGTGTTTCCTCCACTACGGAGGGTCTCAGGGTTCCTCTCTAGACAGGGACCAACAGCACCGGCAGCGTTGGGGCCTGCTGTTTTCCCCGACTGCTTGGGCAGTTTGCTTTCAGCCCGGGGGCTGATGGCGACAACCCAGCTCCAAGCCAGCTCCTGGCAGCGCGCTTCTCCCTGCCCCGTCGGCTCACAGCCAAACCCCGCATTCCCCGCGGAGGGCCGGGGGTGCGTGGGGAGGGCCTGCCGAGGCCCCACCGGGGGCTGCGACCCCCAGACGGCGGCGAGGAGCCGCAGCCGCTCCCCCAGCAGGGCCCGGTCCCGGCCGCGGCCTAGGCCCAGGCCGGCCCGGGGCAGCCCCGCAGGTAGGCCGCGCGGTTGCCATGGCAACCGGGGGGCGGTAGCCATGCCACCCCCGCGCCCGCCACCCCCCCCCCCCTCCGCCCTCACCTCATACCGAGCCCCGCCGCGCGCGCCGGCGCCCCCGTGACGTCATCGCCGCCGCGCGCACCGTGACGCCAAAGCCACTCCGCCTGGCGGAGAGGGAGGGGGCGGGGTTTGCGTTGAGGCCACGCCCCCCGCCGCATGGAGCCACGCCCCATCGGTGCGGCTCGGCCCCGCCCCTCCCGGAGCCGCGGCGCGGGCGGGGCCATGGAGGAGCCGCGGGGGGCGCGGGGCCGGGAGGGGGGCGAGGGGGGCGCGGGGCCGGAGGGGCCCGGGGACGGGCACCGGGAGCTGGACCAGGACCGGGACCGGGACCGGGACTGGGACTGGGACCAGGACCGGGATTGCGACGAGTCCGCCCCGCTGCTGCCGCCGCCGCCGCCCAGCAGCGTGCGTGAGAGGGGGGCGCCGGGAGGGCCTGGGGGGGCTCAGGGCAGGGGCAGGGGGTTCGGGGTCGGGGTTTGGGGTCGGGGTTTGGGGTCTCTCCTCACGCCGCCCTGCCCTTCCTTCCCCAGCCGCCCACCGGCTCCTCCTTCGGCTGCGCGGTGCTGAACCTGATGAACGCGATCATGGGCAGCGGGGCGCTGGGCTTGTCCTTCGCCATGGCCAGCACGGGCGTCCTGGGCTTCAGGTGAGCGGGGGGATTAATTACGGGGGGTGTGTGGTTAATTACAGGGGGCAGGGACCCAAGGAGCAGCGAGTACCGCGTGCTGTGGGCATCCTTGGTGAGCTCCCATGCCTCTGCTTCAGCTGCTCACATCTGGCCCAACGCGAGTGCTGCCTGGGCACTGGTATTTGCTGCACAGTGGTGATGTATTGGGCATTTCTCTCACTGCCCCCGCATATTGACATCCCCCTGCACCAATATATTTATGTCCGAGCACTGCCGTGCTACAGAAATGGGCCTTTGGGAGCGGGGTGCCTGCCCGTCCCAAATGCATGAACCCACTGGTGCTCCCGCCGGGTGTGTGCACGGAGCTGGGACTGGGCCGGGGCTGTCAGCTCTTCCTGCCTTCTGCTCACAAACCTGGCTTCATTTCGAGTTAGTCTTTGTGCTTCTGTGTGCACGCGTTTCTGTGTCACGTCCTCGCTGCGATTCGTGTGTCGTCTTCACCCTGTGCAGTGTGAGAAGCAGTGGGGTTGGGACAGTCAGCGACCAAGTGAACCACAGTCAGCAAAGAAAAGCCATAAAATGAGGAAATCGTGTCCTGTGATACGCTGTTAGCAATGGAATCTTTGCTGTTGTTTTTTAAAAAATGCATGGACCTGTAAAAACGCCTTAAATTTCACCCTCTTGTATTTTTAGCATCTTGCTGCTGCTTGTTGCCAGCCTTGCCTCTTACTCAGTGTTTCTTCTGCTCAGTATGTGCATTCAGACTGGTAAGTGGAAAGGATTTATCTAACAGTGATCTCTGAAATTGTTCCTTGCCTGTAGTACAAAGACATGAACCCATATAATTATTATAATTAACAAGGTGTTAACATAGTGCCGTGTCCTCGCTGCTTTTGAAATATGTTAGATTTTTAATGATTTCTAATTGCCATAGAATTGTAATTTCAAAATTATTATAAAAAGGAAGTGTAAAACTGGCTGGTTTCTAGATTTTCAGTTTTACTTTTTCTCAAAATGCATCTCTCATCTTTCCAAAAAGAGAGATTCTGTATGTCTGGAGCAAAACTGTTTCAGTGTCAGTGGGACCACACCATTTTGGTGTGTGGTTGTCCCTGTACGTAGTCTCACTGTTGCTTTCAGCAAAGTAAGACCCATAAACAGCCAAGTTGCATTACTCGTACAGAACTATTCGCTATTCGAAATGGATACCTGTCAGGTTGGGTAATCAAACTGGGTTGTTATAATTCCCATGGCACGCTATGGATGTGTGTTATTACAGCATTTTTGATACTGAGTGTGAAGTCATGTTGCAGCCCTTAGCTAGAAATCGTAATGCTTTGAGAATGTCTAAAGAGTAGACTCTAACATCTGATTTCTAATCTGCTGCTAGTGTTTTAATTCTTGCTTGTTAAAAATTGTTACTGAAACAACTGGCTGGTTCCTTGAGTTCAAGTATGCAGAGATGTTATAGGAGGAAGTCTCCATCTCGTCCAGTCACCTGGTTATTGTTTCCATCTCATCTGTTTTCCCCTCTTTTCAAAGGTGGTGGGAGAAAGCTTCCATTTCTTCCTTCTTGGCTGTGCTTTCTATAGCTAGCTTTGGTCTCTCAGATGATTGCTTCCTGATTCTTCTTAGATCTGCTGCTCCTGTCTTCACCTGTTGAGTGATCTTCTTCATACATTCTTTAAAAAAGTCTTCAGAGGTAGGGCAGCTTTAATGTATGGTATTGTTGGCTGTTTGATGGTTTGGGACTAAGTCTCTGGCATTTTTTTTCCCCTCTTGGAGCTATGCTATTAGAACAGATTCAAGACCTGAAATAAATAGCTAGAAAGAGACATTTGAAAACAAGGGAGTTTGAGATAAGTGGTGAACAAATATCACAAAAAAACGATCTGAGGTTCTGTGTTACTTAGGCACTTGGTAGTACTGAGTTGCTATCTGGTAAAATAAG
The DNA here is from genome assembly GCF_011077185.1 of Oxyura jamaicensis. Lineage (NCBI taxonomy): Eukaryota > Metazoa > Chordata > Aves > Anseriformes > Anatidae > Oxyura > Oxyura jamaicensis. The sequence continues at coordinate 48,503,196 of NC_048897.1, read as the reverse complement.
AAGATATCCTTGCAAAAGAACTGCTGGGGATAGTGCAAAGGAAGGAGAGGGGGCAAAACTGAACTTAGACAGAGATAACACACAAGAATGGTTTAACTCATTTATTGTCCAAAGGCAAAATTCTGCCTCCAGAAAGAATTTTTGAAATGCATAAATCCAAACCCCCCCCAAAAATAATATTGAATGACAGGGTAAAGTATTTCTTTTTTCTGAAATTAGCACCTTATGGCCAATAATTGATTATCACAATGTTGACAGGTCATACCAGCATTAGAACTATGTTGAGATAATCTGCTGGCTTTATGACCCTCTCTGTTTTTGTTTTTGTTTTTTGGGGGGGGGGATTTTACTGTAATTTCTGTAAATTATTGAACTAATTTCATGTTAAATACCACTTCAGAATTATGACCAGTGCCTTTGCAAAGCAAAATTAGTATAAATGCTTGCTTCCAAAGTAGATAACTGAGCATTTTTTTAAAATGTAAAAGATGCAGATGTTTGTGAACAGTATTACAATACTGAGCCTAATTCATGGCAAGGAATTAGGGATTTTAGTAGTTTTCTATAAAAAATGAGCTTGGAAAATTTGATGGGTGGAAGGTAAAAAAAAATAAAAACAGTTTAGGGAGTGTTTGTAAGCTATTCATTCAGGTATTCAAGTCATAAAAGTAATCCTAGGAAAGAGTTGACATATAAAATACCTTCCAAAAAGGAAGCCTTAATCCCATTTTAAACAGAGACCGAAATTTATTATGCTCAAGCATTTTAGTTGTAGTTTTAAAACAAAGAAGTGCCTTCAGTTTGTAAATGATGTTGATCTAGAGTGACTTTGTCAAACTCAAATGATTTGTGTAGACCAAAAGAATTAGAAAACTAATATTGCCATGTGTAAAGTGTTGGGTTTGGATTAGTCAGTGTTTTCTCCCAGTGTTAATTCAGTATTACATAAATTGTTTTAGGGTTTGGGCTGACAAATCTAAACCCATGCAGTGAAGTAGAGGAATTGGGAATTTAAGTGGAATGTTCTTTGAAGTTTTGTGGCTTGTTTTTTTCCATTTTGGAGGTAGTCATGAGATACTTTCCAATTTCACTTTAGGATTAAATGGATAATTTCTTTATGGCATTAATAACTTATTAGGAATTAAGCCAACCAGGCAGAATGGGTTTCTATCCATAGTTCCTAATATTTTGTTCCATGTATTTTTGAAATTACAAAAGTAATGTCATTAAGGCTTCCTCAGTGTTCACAGAGCTAAATTGATTACAAAAACGGTAACTACAGAAAATGCTCTCCTAAGGTTTCTTTTTGCTCTTTTGGAATTGTGTGGAAACTTTGTTCTCTCATTATTGGTAACTCCCTGTTTGTCTGTATCTGTTCCCATGCGGTAAAAGCAGCTCGTTTCTAAACACATTTAAAAGTTTGCTGATACTTGATGCCATTGGGAATGGCCTTCTAAAATGCTATTTTTTTTTCTCGTCAACAACTGCTTTGTAAATACACATAAAGAAAAACAGAGGGTAAAATTTGGTAACACATCAGTTGTTTGATTGTATCTGTATATATCTTAGCGTAACAGCAGACACAGGAGAATTTTCCAATTTTTTGCTGTGAGCAGACTCTGGCTTATTTAATTTTGTCACTTAATTTATTTTTCATAGCGTCTTAATGTCAGTCATAGAGCAGAATGTGGAACGTCATCCTCGACAAAGTCATGTGAGAAGATGAAATTTTATTTTTTTCGGTAGTGCCAGGTCGTGTGTGCAGTACTTAGCAAAGGGACAATGCCGTGGCTGGCAGTGCAAGGGTCCAGTCCTGCCACCTCATCATGGTCCTTGCCTGGGTCCCCAGGTCTCGTTTCATTTATTTCAGGGCAGCTTCGCCCAGGTGTGAAGGTCTGCCCCGAGCAGCTGGAGTTGCAGGGCTGCACCCTCAATTAGGACAGGATGGGAGTGGGAACAGTCATGTACCAGGTAGAAACCAGGGAGAGAAAACAAGCATTATGACGATACAATTATGTGGTTTTGGGATTAATTTTACCCTGTGAGGCATTTACAGCTCTGGACCGTTTTATTATATACAGAGAAAGGGAGGGGTGTTTCTTGGGGACCTTTCATCTTTGTGCTATCGCTGGAGCTCCTAATAACAAAATGCAGAACAATGGAGGGCTTTAACAGGACTTCCTCCCTTCTGAAAAGGGATTGTTTTGAGTTACCAGTGATATTAGAAGTGAGCTTCAGCTAAAGCTCAACAAAAGAGTACAGGAAACCACAGCGTATTTCCATGTAATTATTTAAGTGAGGTGCAAGTAAGGGCAGGCATTTTGTTTTCTTCTGTTTTTGTCTTTGCTTTGGTGTGCTTTGTTTTTTTTTTTTTTTAACAGATTTCAATGCAGGAAGGTGTTTACCTTCAGCTGTCTTGGAAATGAGTAGTGTCGAGTTTTTAAAAGCTGGCAACGTGATAATTGATGTTTGTATTCATAGAGAGATGAAAACAGATTTTCTGTTATCATCTTCGTTTAAAAGCAAGTATATACTTAACAAATGATAGCTTACAACTAATTGTTGAGACTAATTTCAAAATTCTTCATTTGCAGTATCACTTGCAAAAGTTGTTGAGAGAAGGTAATTTGCTGCCAGCGTAGTAGTATTAAAAAATAATAATGCTATTTCTAATATTAAATTGGATTTTGGGAAAAATCTGTGAATGATTGAACACCTAGTTGTATTTTGTAGCTGGAATGCAGGTGTATATAAAAGCTATTTAGTAAATAATATAAAATACTCTCCAAACTTGATCCTGAACTGTGATCTTTTAAAAGGGGGGGGGGGGGAAAAGGCAAAACTGGAGCTCTTAGGTGAATTTGGAGTTAGAAATATTTTAGCTTTTTTTTCCTCATTAACAGCTGTCATGTCTTATGAAGACCTTGGCCTGTTTGCATTTGGATCAACTGGAAAGGTAAGTGTCCAGTTTTATCTGAGTATTTTTCTTATCGCTCTCATACTTCCAATATATACAACTGTTAATTGCGCAGCCAAGATAGACAGGTGAAATACATAGTATAATTAGCGAAGTTCTAATAAAAAAAAAATCCATTAGTTCCTTAAAAAAACCTATTTGTTACCTTTCAGTTAGTGTTTGTGGTCTATGGAAGCCTGAAGATCAGTTAACTGTAAAACAGACATTTCTTAAATGCAAGCTTTTGTGCTGCTCTCTTGTCAGCGTGTTCACTTCTTAATTGTATTCACAAACGCATGCTCACTGGCTTTATCATCAAGTTGGCTCCATGATCCATTTCAGGTTGGTTATAGTCACGTTGTACTGTTGCTGTAAATTGTTAAGAGACGCTTAAGTGATTTACTGGTGTTGTTCTAGTGTTTAATAGAGATCTAAGATAAGTGTTTGCCTTTCGGGTAGTTGTTACAAAATAAATAAACAAGAATATATTTTGTGCATGTTGATTTTTTTCCTTTTTCTTAACAAACTCTTCAGATGAACATTTCTTGTTACTTTATCTTATGATAAAAAATCATAAAGCATTTTTGGTATAAGAGTACTCAGCATGTAAGCCAAGCCTTTTTAGTAGTGTTTACTTGATCTGTTTTTCTAAACAGTGTTGCCTACTTACAGTGGGTACACAGGAAATACTAATAGTGAATGCAATACATTTAATAATATGACTACTATGCTGTCTGTTTCAGTTGAATGATTCTAAAAGCAGGATTACCGTGCAGAAATGCAATTTTAATGGTTTTCTAAAAAAAAAACAACCATTTTTAAAAATGAGTTCTACTTAACAGACCAGAGTTTGATTTATTCTATTTTAATGTAACTGAGAATTAAATCTGAGCTACTAGGTGTAAGACTTCCATTAGCATTAATAAGCAGATAATGAGCTTAGTCTGTGTGGATCAATATTTATTGATCAGAGTTGAGATGTGATCAACATCAAGAGAAGATAAATCTTGATATTAGCAATGTATTGATTTTTTTTTTCCTTCGGAGTATCTGTTCTGTACATGTTAACCATGAGCCACTTGATGCAGAAGCCATAGAAATGTAGAGCTTAAGGAAGTATTAAAATGTGACCAAGTCTGCCCCTTCTCTGAAGTAGGGCTAAACATGTATAAGCTGTTCTTGGCAGGCATTTGTTGAATCTGTTACTCAGTGAATATTCGATGTTATTCAATGAAAGAGGTTTCACAGCTTCACTGTGTAGACAGAGTCAATGATTTTTATTATTCTCCCCAGTATTACTGTTTAGTAGCTCTGTTTTAAGAACTACCGAGTCATTTCTTCTAAAAATATCGTCTGGTTTTCTGTTTTCAGTGTGATGCAGAGCAGTCCATCACTGGAACATATCTAGGCTGAGAAGCTGTTGTTTCGATTAAATAATAAACCAAAGTTTGCCAAGCTTTCCCAATGAACTGATGTTTTTTCTCTCTTGAAATATGCTTGATGTTTATACATTTATCTTAAAACATGTCTGCAAAAGGGAACGCAGTAAGATGGCTAACAACTCGACAGCAGCAGCAAATGCAATTACCTATATTTTAAATCAAGCATGCCTGTTACTGCATCCTAAAACAAGATTTGTCATTACTGTGGCTGCTGCTGATAGTTTTATCTCAGCCTATTTTCTCTACTTGCAATCTAATAACTGTAAGTCATAGATGTGATCTCTACTTCCCAAATGCATTGCTTTTAACTGGCTTTATTGATTTTTTTTTATTTATTTATTTTTAGACTCTTGTAGTTTATCACAATCACTCTGAATTCCAATCCAAACCATGAACTTTCTTCAGCTTAGTTAGGTGCAGATGGCTTTTTTTTTTTTTCTTTTTTCCTTTTTATTTTATTTTATTTTGGGGGGGGGGCGGAAAAAGTTGTTCTTATTCTTCTCTCATCCACGTCATTTGCTAATAATACAGCCAGACCACTGCAGGACCTTGCTTGAACTGGCATCCTAGATTGACAGTAAGCTACTGGTAACTGCTCCTGAAGTAAAGCAGTTATTCAGCCTTATGGTGACTTCATGTCAAAAATATTTCTCTGTGATTTGTGAGACTGGAGATTCTCTGTCATTGGAATATTGCTGATTCTCCCTCTCCAAAGGCATGAAGTATTTCTTTCCTCTATTGCAAATGACAAGACTATATATTTTTTTGCTGACTTGTGAGCTTTCAATTCATATCTGATATGTTTTTCTAACTGATCAATTGAAAAAATGGTGATTCTCCTTTCAGATTTTATTCAAAAATAACAATTTTGTTTTTCTTCTCATAGCTGTGGCTTGATTTTTTCCAAGCTGGTAGCAGTTTTGTAGGAAGGTCCTGTTACATAACGAAGAACAGTGGGTAGAGAAAGAAAAACTGCTATTCTAGATGATGCTGCTATTTTAGAACTGAAATGAAAACAACACTGGGAAAACTTTAGACACCACTTCTAGGGTTTTCAGCTGGGAGCTGGCAATTGCAGAGATCCAGACAAATATTTTTAATGGCCTATGGTCACTTCTACTTCCATATCGGTCCAATATGAATAATCACAAACACTGAAGAAAAAGCAGTGTCTACCTAGTTCACAACTTTAAAAGAATAATGACATTCATGACAGTTAAATATGCATAGTTACTCGGAGTGAGGAAGTAGTTTGTATAAATCTGCTGATTGCCATTTCAGAGGTGAACATCAATTAGAATGCACTTGTGTGTTTTCAGTGATTTCAAACCTCATCTGCAACACAAGCTTCACCCTGTGGCTACTGTTGTTTTGTCATCTCAGAATGCAAATGTGGTATTTCAGGAAGGTTTTTTTTGCTTTTTTATTCGTTTTAGATTGCATTTCTTTACGTGTGTTATAAATTCTTCATTAAACAGAAGATGCCCTTCCTTTCAGTACCAGTTATCGCTTCAACATCTGGGCTGTTTAAGATGATACATGTGTTTTATGACTGCAGGAGACATACGACTTCAGTTATCCTTACCTTTTCTAAATAAATCTTTTTTTTTTATAGGTCCTTGTTGCAACTACAATAATTATCCAGAATATAGGAGGTAAGAAACTTCATACGCTCAATTTTAACTGAGTGGAGTATAATCTCTACAGTCTGCACAACTCCACAAACGTCCAAGGCACTAATTAAATGCGAGTGTTTTTAATAGTTTGATTAAAAAGATGGAAGACTTGCAGAGAAGGCTTATGTGATCATGCTAAGCTCAAGTGCTGCAGTCATGGGGTAGATGGGGAACTTGGTGGGGGCTGGTTTGTATGCCTGGTGCTGACCGCATCGCGTGACATGGAGCATATCCATCAGAGCTGGCGTTCCTAATAGGAGGGGGTTGATGAGGCATAATCTCCTCCCTGCTCTTCTGTGCATTTGCATCTCGTAGCTACATTTTTTCATATCATCTGTTTTGTTAGTTTCCTTTGGAAAGCACTAATGCGTTTTAGTGATTTGTGTAACAACGGAGTGCTTAGCTGTGGAATTGCAAATCTGCTTTATTACAGTGGCTTTCCTTTTTGGTTAGTTCAATACCTTGGGCTTTTGAGGCAGGGAGGTGCGTGCTTTGGTTTGCTCACTTTTGTCATGTGGGCTGATAATCTGAGACGTCATATGCTGGGTTCTCCAGCTCTATTCTTATTTTGTCTTCCTTTTATGCATAATAGTAAAAAAAAATCAGCCGTGTTTTCATTAAAATAATAATCTAAGCATTTGGACTGTTACTAAGGGTTTGTTTGTTTGCATAGAATGCTTGAGTTACTGAATAGTAGCACCCTTAGAAATTAATTGTCTGAAAGCTGACAGTGTTTAACAGAACAATTTCTAATTCCTCTGGCTATTTCCTTCGCATCTTCCGGATTCTTTCTTTAGATGAGGAAGCTGTGTGAAAGCTCCTTCCCTCCCATTCCCCACCACCACCCCTAAGATACACACGCTCACCTACCATGCCAAAAGGAAGCAGCCTTCCAGCAGTGTTATTTCCTTCAGTATTACCCATCAAGCCCAGACAATTCAGCAATCACTATTTGTTGTCACTACATAGCGACCTAAAACTAGACCAAGTTACTGCTTGTAGGATAAAATTGGAATCCTTTGTTGTACAGCAATAAAAACTGCTTAATTTAAATGGCTGTTAAAAACCCCAGCGTTAACTTCAGGCAGGAGTGAACAAACTAATTCCAAGGTTAAGGATTATTTATTCATAGGGGTTTCAGAGGTTGTTCTGTAGCAAGAACAAATTTTTTAATTTCCTTTCCTGTTTGAGTGGACCTCTAAATAAACAGTACTAGACAAGGAGGGATACACAGTGCAGGTTCTGGAGGCTCTGGGATCATGCACAAGACTCTGTGGTCAAAGGAAATATGACTCTCATTTCTTCCTCACAGCAGTTCATAACCTTCTCGGTGTCATTTTTAATAAAATTCAGTAACTGCGGAGGCCCAAACTAGTGTCTGCTGGATATTATCAAACTACTTACTCTGTCTTCTGCAGCGGGCTTCTCTGCGAACAAGTTGGGCCTGTTTTGCAAACCAGTGGTTTTCTGTTTAACTAGTTAAGAAGGAGGTTTCTGCAAGTTGAAACTTCTCTTTCAGATATTTTTAAGTGACCTCATTTTAATGGAAGAACTCAAAACTCTTTTGCTTCTTCTGTTCCTAAGGGCAGTGTCTTTCATGTAAGGGAATGGTAGCACTTTATGCATTCTCTGCGTTCATTTGCAGAATCACTTGGTTTTGAATGCACTGAAAGGAGGAAGCGGACTTTCCTTTTTTTGAACTGGTTAGAGTTGGTAAAACCAAACCATGTTCCAGTCTGTCATGCAGCGTACTCTGTGAAAACATGGGTTTTCACATGCAACTTTGGCTTCCTTGGCACCTTCCTCCAAACAGGAGATCTATTGTGCTATCGTTGCAGGGAGCTGTCACGGCTTCTGTTTGGTATTTAGGTTTCTGTCTGGGGTCAGAGCCCCCAGCTATGGTGTTTCTCTCCTTAACAACTTCCATTTTCACTTTGGCAGAGTCCAAGTTAGCAGAGCAGCACTGTGGCAGGAATGGTCATTGCAGAATAGTCATTTTCAGCGTACAGGCTCTTAAAGATAGGAGAGATGAAGAGCTCATCTCACAGTGAGCCTGGGCTGTTGAAGAAAAGCATAGAAAGAAAGGAAATTATTCTTGTTCTTTTAGCTCCTTCTACAGATTTTAAATGGGAATGGTGAAATTATGGAGTGTAGTTTGTCTAGAATGGGAGCTGTGCTGGAATTAAGTATGAAACTTATGTTCTTCGCTTTTTCCATAGCACAACTAGGTATTCACCACCTTTTTTTTTGTTTTGTTTTATGTCTGTTTGAAGGAACTAGCAGCACTGTGTCTGTTGGGCAGACTTCCAGACTCTGTCAACATCTTTAATTTCAGAGTAAGGCTAAAAATAAAATTGTTTTCTGTTACCTCCTCCATCATCAGACCTGGGTACATTGCATCATATAGTATCTTATTTCAAAAGTGATTGGAGAACATGAAATAATATATGATGATTTGTGATTAAAATAAACGACTTTACTAGGGTCATTGTCACTAGCAGCATCTAGTCTTGGCAGTTTTAAAGTTTGGTCTGATCACTTCTAAACGTTTTGTGTGGAAGTGATTTGCATTTATTTGTGCCGGAGAGAGCTTTTTAACAATCATTTTAATACAGTTATGCTTTCTAATTTGTCATCTTTGCTTTCTTAAAAAGAAAACTTGAATTGCGGGTTTGCATTTGACATCCTAATTGCCCTCACTTACAGCTTTGTGTAGACAGGGAAGCTGATTTTTCTACTAGCAGGATACCCAAAGGGGGAAGAAAAACACATTGATTTTGTACAGCTACAGGAAAGCAGTAGTTGTCCAAACTTAGAGGTATTTTAAGATTTTTTTTTTTAATATTTTATTTTTTTAATTCAAATTCATTGCCTGGAAATTTCAACCTGTATGTCTAACATGATCACTCAACTTTCATGCAGATTTTCAGCCGTGCTGGAACACTTTTTAATTTGTGTTACTTAGATAAACATAACACATACCAAAATCTATTTAAGTACCAAAGGTTAACTGAGGATGTATCCAGAGAACGTGTTGACTTTTCAATATCGAAATGTGAACTGAGGTCATCTTCAAAAATACTGTGATTTAAAGACTTCACAGAATTCATACAAATTCTTAGCTTAGAGTTTAGAGAGATTAAATTTTGAGAATATTTGTCTATCTTTCCTTATGTCCATGTGTGCTTGTTCTTGCAGTACAGATATTTGTTAATAAGGGGAAAGGTTGAATGGGATGGCCAGAATTACTCGTTTTATACTGTTCTATTTGTCAGTATTTTGGCCCAGTCCAGCAGCCCATTTGTCTAAATAACTAGTGATGAGTTACGTGAGCTGTCTTTTTCTCCTACGAGCTGTTTAGTGTGACTGTGGGATTACAAATAGGATGCTAAAAGGATGACTGCCAAACTGCATGCTACCAGACCGTTATTTTGTTTATCCCCTCCTCCCGTCCTGTTCACCCCAGCTCTGTAAGTGGAGTGATCTTCTAAACATCCACTTGTTGCCTGCTATGCAGAAGATCTTGAAGGATTTTGGATCTTGTCATTGCGGCTTCTGAGCACAGAGAGGGCCCTTGGTGCAGTTGCACGCCTGGAAGCGTAGAAGGGATAAGGTAGGCTGCCATGGAATGCACTCTGTACATGGGCTCTGCGCCTCTTTTATATAATCCTTCCCAGGAGCAACCGGATTTGGACTGAGTCCCTGCTATTGTCCTAACAGCGCTGTGCTTCTAGGAAGTGATGGATGAGGCGCAGCGGGCCAAAGCCCTGGCCTGGCACCACGCAGGCCTTCCCCTGGCCTGGTCGGGGAGGTTCTGCAAGCTCGGTGGATGCTCTTCTAAGGAGCAAGGATAGGAGCTTCTCCTCCTAGAGCTGTCGCTGCTGATCTGACTGAGAAGCAGGGCAGTCCTCACCACCGTACCCAGGAGAAAATCTGTAGGAATCTCAAAACATAATGTAATGAAGTTGGAGAAGGAATTATTTCAGCGAGGCTGGTGGAAAATGGAGACAAACACAATAAAGCGTTGCACAAGAGCAGTTCACAATCTATTGCCAACACTAACAAATCTTCAGTACTGAGGTCTAGCAGGAAGTCTGTGGAGAGCTTTACAGCATACTTCTCTGGGCTGTGGGCTGGGATTAGCTGAAGGTCGCCGCTGTCGGGAGATGCAGCTCGGCACAGAGCGCCGGGTACTGGTGATGCACGGAAACATAAATTGAAACTGCTGAGAACATGAGTTTAATTATTTAAAATTTATTAGCAGTGGGATTAAGTGCAACAGCAGAACATGTGGTGCAGCCGTGTAGCAGAGGTGGTCTGTAGCAGGATTTTTTTTTGCACAGGGCTTTCTTTTTTCAGTTTCTTGCAGTAGGCTGAGATGCACAGAGCTCTCCTGCTGAGGATCAGTGCGAGTAACCGGCCTGCATCCAAATGAGCCTTGCAGCTTCTCTTCGGATCCACGCTCCCAGATAGCAACCCTAATTTTACAAAGAATTGTAGGGTTTCTAGTATAAATAGAGTTCAATTAAGTGTAATTTCTCTAACTGGTGCTTCCAGACTTCCTTTCAATATTCGGCAATTAGCATGTACTCAAAGGTACGCGATTTTCTTCTTCGTAATAGTCAGTCTTGAGGAGAAACGCTTGTGCCATACCCCTCGAGCACTGCTGTGTCCGCGGCTCTGCCTGAGTGCTGCAGGCAATAAATGGAAGCTCCGGGATTAGTCCTGATGGGAGACAGAGTTCTTCAGCTGGATTTTACGGCCCATTAATACACTCAACACAATGGACAGCACATGGAAACCCTGCTCCGAACGTAACCAATCCTAACTATATTGCATCCTTAAGTCTGGCGAGCTCATACCCATCGCATGAGGCTGCGCTGGGTGCCTGCAGCGCTCCCGCACCACCACCTGCTGGCCTTGCCCGGTGCCTCCGACCCTCTGGGCTGCTTTTTGCTGTTTCTTCTCCTTTTTTCTGTTTTGGAGATGGACATTGAAGTGCTTGATTCCTGAATTTGCTTTGTGGAGGGGGGGGCATGTGTGTGCTCCCTGTGTCAGTACTTGCACGTGCTCTGCACGTATTTAAAAACAACACCAAAACAAACAAGAAATCAAATGTAACCAACGACCTTGTTTTACCAAGTTAATTGGACATTTTTGTTCTGCCAGCTTTTTTTCCCTCAGCGTTCCTCGGTTCTGCAATTTAATTTTAAACGTATTTACAAGATTTGTCCCAAATGTAACTGGAACAAATATTTAGAGAGAATGAGAGCTATTTTGGAAAACCCTTCTTTTTCTAATCAGAGTACAGTACTCTGCGGACTGAAAATAATTGAGAAGTGTAAATCATGAAAGAATAAAATACAGTTCTCAGCATGTAACAAGCTGTATCATTAATACCTTAAGAAATTACTGGGCTTCCATTAAGTATGGAAAGTCTAATTCTGTTTTCAAACAAACTCAGTGTTTGCTTTCACAATGCAGTTTGCTTTTAACCTGAAAGCCTAATTATCCTTGCTGTTTCACAGTGAGGATTTCCAGTGCAGAGCTGCCTTAATTAAGGGCAGGTTTGTCTGCTCCCGTACTAATTTAACAATTAATGACCCGTGCTGTTACGTTTTCATATTGCAGTGAATGGTTGTTGGAAAGGCTTGGTGTTGTAGAGAATATTAACCCTGCTTTAAAAATAAAACAAACAAAATCATAACAAAAATCCCAACCTGAAGCTATACTTTGAAATATGAAGAGCTACATGGAAAACAGTTATATTAGCATAAATTAAACTAGTGAAATTTTGCTAAAATAAATCTGCTGTCTATGAGTTCCCTGGGGAATATTTTTTTTTTTTTTGAAGCTTGCCATGGGTAGGTTTCCAGTGTAATTCAGATAAAAGCTAAACTTAAAAGGAAGAGGGAAGTAGGGGAGAAAAAAATTCAGCAGGATGGGTGTCATAAAGTGTAGAACAGCAAATAAGTTGACGACCTCTTTCTGTTGTCTGAACTTGCTATATGAACAAGCATTTCATTTTTTTTCACGCACTGAAGTCTACATTTTCCTTCTATAAAAAAAAAAAAAAAAAAGACAAATGTTAAGCGTCCACTAAGAGGAAATCCTAAGAACAATGCATAAATTAATTGGGAAACTTCTTAAAATTGAATATGTGGGGGATTCGTTGCGAAACAAAATCATAAGAGCTTGCTCCTAAGGATATATGATGTGGGGGCCAAAATAATTTATGGCTTTAAATGGCATCCATGCGTCATTCCTGATGTTTTTACAGTTTGAATTACTTACAAGGAGCTTGATGCAATATTGAAATGCTTCTGATCTTGCTATTCCGTTCTCATTCTCTGACTGGAGGGGGAAAAAAAAATCAACAACTTGCCCAGAATCCAGTATTTTGCTCTCTAGTTTCACTTTCTTTCTTGAAATCCTTTCCTGTTGTCCTTTTTGTCACCCTGTCTGAATCAGGGCATATTCAAGTTTAAACAGCCTCCGTTACCAACAAAGGGAGGCACAAGCCCAAATGGATTTGTCACAAGCGGTTGCTATGAAGGATCCAGCTCTCCTTGGCTCGAGCGTGCTGTGACCGATAATGTTTATTCTAGTGCTATTTCTGTCTCTCGGCCTCTATTCTTTTCAGTATTTGGGGGAAAAGCTGGGATCTTTTTGCCAGAACTCTTCAGAGAGTTAGACGGTGAGCATTTTCATTTATCTTAATGATCTGTAGGCATTTGTGAAGAATCTCCGTCTTACCCGGTGTTCCCCCAAGATGAAAACCAAGATTGCTCTGTCTGCTTGTCCCAACTCCTAAACCAGCACACCTTTTTTTTAGTAGAAGCTGAAGAGTCAGTGTAGTTTTATTGATAAAGCCTATTTTTATCCAGCCCCTTACCTTCTCCTGCGTTTGGAGGGCAGCCTGATTCCATTTTTGCACAGTTCTTAATAGCGTGAGGCATATTTGCATTGACTTAACATGATCAGCTAGAGAGGTAGATTAGGCAAAAATAACCAGAAGAGTTAGATTCAGTCCCCTCAATGAAATGAAGAGATTTATCACCAGCCATTTTCTAAGGAAGGACTAGATTACATGTTTATGCATAAGTTTAATGTATGTATTTTCTTGTGTCATTACTGTGGATTTCAGCAACTGACCATTTTGGGGGTAGGATAATAAAGAAAAGTTTTTTTTTCTTTTTTTTTGTAATTTCTTGCTGCTTTCAAGACCGTGGTAAACCTAATTAGTAATAAAGTAGTAACATCATTTTGATTTTTGCTGAATACTGCAGAATATTGGCTTCTGTTGAATTCAGAAGTCCAGACCTGCATAGTTTTCCATCAAATAGCTCTTGGTGTATACTGTCAATATGCAAAGTCAGGACATAAAAAATAGGAAGCAACCATATTAAGGTTGCTCGTGTAGTTGGAGTCTGCAGTCGTTGCATCTGCATGTTGCTAAAATCTCAAGTTACATCACTGTATGCCTTTCATTTTGCAGGAAGCCTGTCTCATTCAGTGGTAAAGATAGGTGTGTCATCTTGCACAGAGTAGGTGACATGAAGAAAAACTATAGTTTTTGAGTTCAGGGGATGAAATGGGATGCAAGAGCAGTAAATTCTGCTCTCACATCACATACACAAAAGGGGAGCAAACCGAAGGGAATGTTATTCCTGACGTTTGCTATTTTTTTTGAGCACTTCTAAAGAATAAAGTAGACCTAACATTGTTTTTTTCTTTTTACATGATAAAAGGTGCTTTAAAAGTTAGCCTTTAAAACGTTACAACTATTTTGCAAGCGACAGGAAGTCAGTATTTCAAAAATGGAATAAATCAAAGCCCAAGATGTTTTTTTTGTTGTGTTCACTTGTGCCACAGTTTAGCCTTGTGACTGTGTAATCTCTTCCTTCCGTTTTACATCAGGACTGCCAAGGGTAGTTGACATTTAATTTTTACAATATAGCTTGACAGGCTTTTGGTCATGGTGGGCATCAGGGAAGTTAAGTAAAGTTTATTTTTTTTGCAGTGGAAGAAATTATTTTTTTCTCTGGCATATTGTAAGCACTTTATTCGTACTGGAGATAGTTGCTGCGTCCTTTTTCAAGATACTTCTCTGTTTTGGTTTCAACTTTAAAAACAATCAATGTTCTGCACTCACTTTGTAGTGAAATGTATAATTTATTATGTATTATTTATTCATAGTTTATAGAGCGTCATAGAGTGGTTAGTGTCTTACTTCTTTCATGCTGAGCAAAATTTCAAGGATCTGTTTCTCATGAGAGGTACAGCTGCATTTGTAAATTAAAAAAAAAAAAAAGGCAGGATTTGACTTTTTCAACTGTATTTAGTGAGGGCATCCTGCCCCAGTTTATTTAAGAGATTCGTGTCTTATCTGAGCATCAGGCTATAAATTACTTTTTTATTTATTGTCTTCTTATAGAACAAACAGGAGAAGATAAACTGGCAGAAAAGAAAAAAATCCTACTATGTGAGATTGTTTCCCATATGCACAGAGAGAGGAAGAAAGATGCATACAAATGTTTAGCATGTGCAAGTTTCTTAGTGCATGATTGGTTCCCTACTTCGGAGTGGAATTCAGTGAAATAGGACTCCTCTTTTAAAAACAAAGAGTAAGTGCACAACAAAGGATAAGTGATCAAATGATTAGCCAGAGGCTAATAGGAATGCAAGGGAAGAGTGACAGATTGCATATTAGGAGGAAATCTGATCTGGAAATTAAATTGAAGCTTTCTGCAGCTGAGCCTGCAAAAGAACTAATTTTAAAATCTTTCTCAAGTACATAAAGATATCAAAGTTCTGAATTGCTTGTGTAAAAACAGCGTATAATACAAGAAAGAAGTCTAAAGGATAAATAAAGTTGAATTAGAATTTAGAGGAATTTTTCTCTTTTCCACACACAATATTCTGAAAATACATCTTTGCTTAGGGTGAAATATGCTTCTGCCTCTATCTTTAGCATGAGAAAGTGTGCTAGTTTTCTTACAAATTCTGGTGATGTAGAAATGCACATGCTGTAAAGGTCTGTGTGGTTGAATCTCCATTCTCCAGTATGAAATAGGAGAGTAAAATCAGGACAGCAGATAAATACCTCACCACCACCAAGCAACAGCTACATGTCGACAGGGGGATATACCCAAATACAAGAAAAATCAGAGCTTTTAATTATAAAGAAGTGAATATTTCCTTATTTAGTGACCTAGCAACTGTTTTTAATTTAACCTTGCGGTAGGT
The DNA here is from genome assembly GCF_011077185.1 of Oxyura jamaicensis. Lineage (NCBI taxonomy): Eukaryota > Metazoa > Chordata > Aves > Anseriformes > Anatidae > Oxyura > Oxyura jamaicensis. The sequence goes on along the minus strand of NC_048897.1, from coordinate 48,487,873 downwards.
AGATGTCACTCTGTATTAATACAATTCCCTTACTTTATGGGGACTGCAGTCCCTTTCTTCAGATTTAATGTTAACTGCTGTGGTACAGCCATGTCAGAGTCCACATATTTTCCAGGGTTCAAAACACTAATTAAAAAAAAACAAAACAAAACACACTCTTCAAAAATTAGTTTATGGAAGTTTGCTGTCTTACTTTTTTAAAAAAATATGTTATTATTTTAATGTTAGTAAATATGGCACAGTAAAATTCTAAAGAATTACTGAATGCAGAACAGTAAAATTGAGTGCAACAGATTAATTTTTGTCAAGCTTTAAAAATAACTGAAGGCAGTTGTAGGCATGTTGCCAAAATTATTATGTTTCTGACTGATGGAAGTTTCAAGTAGGCTTTGATATTTGTTGAATCTGTAAAACTTGATGCTTTGAGTGTTTCTCTGCTGTTTTCTGGGTCATATAAATGCCTGATGTTTATGTAAAAGCAAAAAGTGAAGGTATCAGATTAGTATCAGTTGCAATAAAAGTATTAGAACTCTTATTTAGGCCTTTGATCATTTTATGGAGTGAAATAGAAAAATGATACTGTGAAATAGCTTTTGGATTTATTTGTATGCATCGTTGCCTTCTTATGAGTAGAAATATAAAAAATTACTCATCATTCCCTTAAGAGTAGCTAACAATTTCTCTTCATGTTCACAGTTCCTGAAAATCTATGCATGCAATATATGAAGAACCTCTCAAGTCCCATTCTTGTGTTTAAACTCGTCGTATATTTTTTTCAGTGCAGCAGCAATTGAACAATAATAAAAACCAAGTCTTTATGAAAAATCTATTTTACTGATAAACAAATCTCACTATTTGCTTTCATCATTGTTAACATCTAATAAAGAGTAGGGAAGGAGAAGTGCTGCAGCCGTCAAGATCTGTACTCCTAGGTAAAGGGTCTGTCCTGTGTTGTGTTGTTTTGTTAGACCCTTGTCTTCTATTTTCCTTGTTTCAAGGCTCACATCGTAACAGCCTCTTTGGAGGCATTAGCTATCATCGGTACAATACTCATGGATTTGCAGCTATTTTTAAAGGAAGCACATGAGAAAATAAATTCTGACCCTGGTGCCATGGTGTCTAATACGTGGCTGAGATGTTCCAGTCGTGACCATGCTGGTTAAACCATGCTAATTGTTACAAACAGAGATACTGGTATTCCTCTACTAAATCTGCTCTGCTTCTGTTTGCAGCTATGTCATCTTATCTTTTAATTGTTAAGTCTGAACTTCCTGGTGCTGTTGCGGGCTTCTTAAGTGGAGACGAGAGCGGGTAAGGAAAAATGCTTCAGACCTTATAAATTTATCTTGAAGAAGAAAGTGGTTCAGGGCTGCTGAAGGAGATGGGTACTGACACTTCCCTCTGATCTCACATGCCAAAAAAATTAGTCGTTTACAGGAGTTCTTGGAATAAGAAATGTATTTGGCATGTGTAAACCTTCTGCTGCGCGCACACAGAGAGCGTATTTCTTTCCTCGTAGTGATTTCCCATCAGACGACCTTAAAGTCAGTGGCAAAACTCCATCTAAAGAAGTCTCCCTTCTGTAAAAATTTAAAAGGGGAAGCAGGAGGGGACAGGAGGGAGAGGAGGAGAAACATTTAAACTGCTGTCATGTTATCACTTAAAATATTTCAAAACCACAGTACAAAATCCAGCAGACATTTAAATTTAAATATTTTGTTGTCTTGCTCCAGTAATTGGACTTGCCTTGGGAAAAATGCCAGGTTTCCAGACTTGGTTTATAATTCCTTAACTTGGCTCTCAGTAAAGAAATTATTCTTCGCAACTGAGCTATAAAGCTGTATGTAATGAGTGCGTCCCTCAGATTTCTATTAGAGCTGTCGCAAGAAATCTGTGCCTGAGCTAAAACAAACATTGCAGCTTCAGCACTGAAATATCTTGTTCAAGTTGTTCCAGTGTGTCATTCATAACAGTGTATCTTGCACTGTGTCGCTGCAGTTCTTCCAAGCTGCTATTTTCTGATGTTTTGAACTCAAAACTTTCCCTGGATTGAAATTTGGTGAAATTCTGTAAAGGTTGTGTGATGCTTGTACTATACTTGAATGCTGAATTTTTAAGTTGAAATTAGTTTTTAAAAGTTACTTTCGTTCAAATTATATGTTTCATTTATATTTTTTCATTTTTATAACGTATGCTTTGAAAAAATCATGTGGTGGTAATCTTCCTGCCCTCCTTACACCCTTATAATATATATTTAGTAGAGGGCTTTAGTAAACGATTAAGTTTAATGTGTATATGTCATTTTTAGTCCGTTAATGTATCTTTTCCAGCTGTGATAGTCATCAGCATTTCATTTTTTGTTTTATCACCTGCTCCTTCAAAATTGCACTTTCAACTCCCTTGTTCATAGGGAGTGGTGTTGAGCCTGCTACTGTATCCGCTGGGAGTGTGATCCCATCCGACCATTCCTGTATTTTTAGCATAAAATATCACTTAACTGCTCTTTCTTTAATTTAATGTCAGCTCTCTTAATGCAAAGTGACTTTTCCCTATAAAAATACACTTTTAAACAGCTTACGAGCACTCTTAACAGGTAGAATTTGGAGGTCCCACATGCATCCATACTGGCCAAAATACTGTTCTGTCTAAAAAAGGCAGTGTAAAAGACTCTTTTATTGAACTACCGATTAGGTAATGCTCCCACCAGCCTTTGGTGTTATCAGGGTCCTAATGCGGATCTTTGAGAGGAGAGCACTGGTGAACACGCAGACAGGTTGCAGTGGCTGAGCCAGTTACTACAAATGATGTGAGCCACAGTAACTCCCACTGTGCTGTCAGCACTACCACCACCCATACTTCTTCCTTAGCCGAAATTACAGTTCGGGAATAGAGCTCAATTTTTCATTGAGAAAGAGTTGAAATTGTCCATAGGAATACTAACCACAGCTCAAATGGTAAGTTAATTTTCAGCCAAGGTCTTGTCCTGTTTCTACGTCTGTTACTGGGAGTTCTTCCATTGATGGATGTTCTTTGGACACAATTTGACTCCCCTGTTCTTTGCCCTAGCAACTAATTCAAATGCAGTGGTCAGTCAGTACTCCAGCTGCATGGGCAAAGCCGACTGTCCGTGTATGCCCACGTCCATATTTCATATATTATGTTGCCATATTAGTTGCCATGAAGGATCATAATCTTTTGTCTTCATGCATTTCTTGATACGGAATATCAATTCTAATATCATTTTCATGATATTAGAGTAGCTTTTTGCTAACAGAGATTTTAAATTGTACAAAGTTTTCCAACACAAATTGGTAATCAGTTACCAAGCCAAAGCAGCAGGTTATGTATGCAAAGGGCGTAAATCCTGCCTGCTTTGATTAAACTGTTGTAGCTGGCCCACTTGTTTCCAGATGTGGTTGCACAACTGCTCTGGTTTTAAGTCAGTATGGCAACTGATAGGCATTCATTTGGGTGCAGAATTTGTCTTTAACTGTAGTTAGAATTTATCAGATGCGTCAGTTAAACTGTCTGTGAAAAATGGTTCATACTCATATGCCATCCCACAGCATGCTTTGAGGAAAGTCTCCTAAAGAATGTTTTGCAAACTGAATTACTTTTATAGCTAAAGGTAAGCAGGTGTGCGTGTTTGAAAGGATCAGACCCAGTGTGTGTAATACATCTTCAAATCTTAATTAAAAAACAAAAACATACAATATAAACACTTGTTAATTGAAGCTGAGATGTTTCACTCTCTCTGCATAACAAGAATTGCGCGTAGTTTTGATGACATGAACATAGTTTCAAATGAGGATTGTGTTAAAAAGTTGTAATTTGTGAGCCCTCTGTTAACATTTAATGACCCTGTCAGGGGGATATGATTGATGCAATTAAGTTGTCTTGCTTGTGTGTTATATAATTGATATAGACTGAGAGTAAGATCCTAATTTAGAACATATGAATCTCTTGTCCTGTTGCATTCAGGAATGAAATTAAAGCAATTTATAAATGTCTGCTTTTAGTTAAAATATGGGGGAGGGAGAAGGAACATCTGCATGCCAAAGTATTTTCAGTAGAGGCAAGGATTTATATTCTGAATTTCATACTTGGAATGTGTTTATCATGTAGGATTATATCTGCAGATTAAACTGATTTTAAAGGAAATATAAACACATTTATTCTGCCTTTGGAAAATAAATATATTTCTACAACGGTATTCTGGGAGAAAATAGACACATTTTTTGATAACCAATAGCTGACCCACTGTTCCGGGTGTTTTTTTTTCATTGTTTTTTTTGGGGGGGGTGGGGGGCAGGGGAGTAGGTTGAGCTCTTATAAATAAAAGAGTTGGATATTCTAAAAGTACACACAAAATTACTTTTTCTCCTTCACATCACCTCACTGCAATTTTACTCTTTTCTTCTTTCCCTTCCACCACAAATGTTTGTTTTATTTTATTTTATTTTATTTTATTTTATTTTATTTTATTTTATTTTATTTTATTTTATTTTATTTACCATAAAGTAACCCAAATCATTTTTTTCCTTGGGCCTGTTGAGCTCATGAGCAAGTATGGATCTGCTGCATGTCCTGAATTGGGTGACTTAAAATGGAAGCCTCGTGTACATACCTGAGGCATTTTAGTTACCTTTAAGCATAATGCAGCATTCTTTATACTTTGCCTGCTCTTCTGTTGCTCCTAATGTGTACATCCGCCATACTAGAAAGAAAGAAATAGTTTAAAAATGTGACCCATAAGTGTCAACAATATTACTTTCAACAGTATTACCAATACTGCAGCAGACAGTTGATCTTGGCAAAGCTGCTTTTTAACTGTAGCAGTAGCACAGGTAGGCTAGTAATACATTTTTTGAAGAGCGATGTATTTAGAGTTATTTTTAATACAGATATTGTCACTTCAGAGTTACTTTGACTCAGAGACAGGCAAGATTTCCTCAGCCTTGAAACTCCTCTGTTCATTTATATTGCATATATTTTTTTTAAACAAGTGACACAAGTGGTTGGCCACAACGTATGACAGTCGTTGTATGCGTATGTGGTAATTTTTCTTTAACACAGGTGTTACACTACTTTCCTTATGATAACTTGAGGTGCTGCCTGTTTATTAGGTGCTAACCATATCCTGGACTAAATAAACTTGAAGGTCAAAGGCCAAGGTGTTTATAGGTAGTAAAGTCGGAGGCTGATGTGCAAGATGTTTATCAGTACAGGATATGGTGGTTACCAAGTTTGGGGGAGCCACCCTCAAGATGTTTCTGTTTCTTAACAACTTACACATCGGTACTTTCCTCTGAAGATGAGATTTTCACTGCATTAAGACTTAACATGCCTCTGTGGTGCTTTCTATATGTATGTTTTTATGTATAAGCGTTGTAGCAGATTTCATTATAATAATTTCCATCTCTTTTGTCCCCCAGTTGTTGCAACAAATGAAGGATCACTGTGCAAAATTAAAAACAAGGAAGTCTTTTTTTGTTGCTGCTCTTTATCATTTTACTTCTGGACAGCAAACATTTTAAATTACCTGAAAGCTGATTTTCTTGTAGTATTCCTCTATTATTTGAGCCCTGTGGTGATAGGAATAATGAAACTTGGGCAGAAGGGGAAGTTGCCGTGTTTAGAAAACGTAATGGAATTTTTAAACCAGTGGGTTGACTTTTGGTTAGTTAGCTTTAGCTTCACACCTCCTGGAAATGTTGAGGAACTAACTCATGTAGGAATGATAAACTGCAGGGAGGTTTTTCAGTAAGTGGGATTAAAAGCTGACACTTCTTCTGGTAATGGAAATAGACAACTTGGTGTAATCCAACCTGAGATACGTATAGCACGTTGTGTAATCACTTCTGTTGGAAATCCGTAGAGCGTGGAATACTCATGGCACTCTGACCATGGGTTTGAAAAAAGGCAGGGATTCACCTACTGTGCTGCTGAGAAATAATTTTGCACACATCAGACCCCTGCTCCATGCAGACACTTGCCCACAGAACATTGCCTGCTGTGCTGCGTTGTTAGGGGATGGTGCTCTGCTTCCTTACTGTCTGGGAGCTCTATTTTACATCACAGTACAGACACTGGGGATAATAACTTGTGCAAATAGCACCTGAAACTGGAAATTATTTATTTTTATCCTAGAGAATATTTTGTCTAAGTTCACAGTTTTAAAGTAAACATGCTGTTTAGGACTCATGAACTTTGGATCAGTCCTAACTAGCTTTTCCAACAGGTCCTGGTACCTTGATGGGAGACTGCTGCTACTCATTACTTCGGTCTGCATTGTTTTTCCCCTTGCACTTCTTCCTAAAATTGGTGAGTAATTAAAGGAGAGAAGCGAATATTATTCTACTTTAGTAGCAATTACAATTGAGGACTTTAAAACCTTAATGGGTTATTTATTTATTTTAACTGGCAGGGGGCTGGTGATGGCGGGGACTACTTAAGTTGTAGTATGTTCTGCCTTCCAGCCCTGCCTAGTTAACCTATTACTTGGGTTGCAGTAGTATTTTGTCTGCAATACTAAAATAAAATCTTTACAGCAGAACATTAAAGAGCTGCATTTACTTACAGCATGCCATTAGTGGTAAGCCAGTTCTAATTCTGCCCTACAAAACTACATAAATGATCTGTGACAGGCAGTTGGAATGTTGTTATTCTGAGTCCTAAGCCCCAGATACCAAGCACTGTAATAGAAAACATGCCTAAAATGTAAAGCTTTAGCTGTACATTAGGATCACTTTCCTTATAAATTCTCTTTTATTTTTACTGTTATTTTACAGGCTTTCTTGGCTACACAAGTAGTTTATCATTTTTCTTTATGGTGTACTTTGCTCTTGTGGTAAGTTAAAAATCAGTGCACAGCTTATCTATTGTTTTTTCCTTATTGTTTAAATGTTTTCATAAGTCTGTTTTGAAATGAATTGTCTTCCCTTCCCCCCGTTACATTTTATGTAGAATTCAGAGTTTTCTTTGAGTTCAGTATGTGCCTGCTTGGACAGATTACGTGTGTTTTGCTGAGGCATGGAAATGTGTATGAACTTTCAAGCATGTGAAAAGATTTAAAATAATTATATTTTGGACTGGTAAATGTAACAATATTTTTGTTTTGCTGACAGTGCAGTGAAGGGAGCTGGCACACGTACTTTTGTTTCCCTACTAGTAATGGAATAGAATTCTGTTTTCTTAGCTTCTAACTATTACTTACTTCAACTAGCGTAGAAGAAAATTTAATATACTCCAAATAAATTAAATTTACATGTACAATGGAGTGACAGAGTTCAAAAAAAGGCAAGGAAAACTAGAACTTCATTAAGGCAGTTTACAAGATTCATTAATACGTCAATGACCTTATTCTTCTTTCCTGCTGAAAGGAAAAGTTCTTTTCTCTGAGCCATATGGGTTTTTTGACCCTGATGTTCACCCTCTCAAGGCCCCTGTGAGGTAGATGTTTCCAAATATCTGAAGTGAGACCTACTAGGCAGATCTAAGAGGAAAAATATTGCACCCTTTCTCCTTTTTACAGGGAAGAAGTATGTTAATACACATATGTAATATGCAGTACAACCATGCAACTCACGCTCTGTCATCTAGGTAGAGAATCAAGAATCCTTTCTGGGAGCCTGGAAAAATGTTCCCCCTCTCGCCTGTCATTCTGGCTTGCATTGACTTGCATTTAATACCTGTTTTACAAAGGGATAAACAGAGTTGAAGGCAAGTTGAACAAACATGCCATCCAGGAGACCAAGGCAATCCATTAGGAACTAAACCATGTGATAAAACCAAACTTCAAAGCTGTCAAAACATCTCCCTAGGGTATCCCTGGAGAGCTGCAGTGTTTGTAGGACCTTGGGAAGTATTCTTCCAAAGTTTAGCATTGAGGAGCAGCCACGGCCTCTCCAGAGCTAATGGAAATTCATTTGTAATATTTATAAATTACTGTAACTTTTGACCTCTTTCCTAAAATTTATCTTAAAAAAAATACACAAAAAACACCACCAAAAGCAACAACAAAGTTCTAACTGTAATGCTGAAATAGGTCTTGGCCCAAAGCTATTTGCAAGAGTTTTAAAACAAGTCCGATTCCTATATTTCATTGTGAATTTGCACAGATGTCTGAAGAAAGCTGTTCTAGTGCACGGATGCATTTGAAAGTAATTTTGGGCTCAGAGAAAGCAAGTCTGTAAACAAGGCTTGCATGCAGACATGACAAGCCGTGATGATTCAAGCTAGGGTTTAGATTTGATTCTCTGTAACAGAAAAGCACGTAGGGAGGTCTAACTAAGGAGGACACATTTCTTATGAAATGCTAGAAATCGTATGCTGACTCTTTGTTGTTAAATGACAAAGAAGGAGCCGCTGAAAATCTAATTGAGGTAAAAATTAAAAGCTGTTACGGATATTTAAAGAAAACTAATGCTATTCAGAGTATTTTATCTGACTTCTTCAGATACTGAAACTCAAAGGAATTAACTGTGGTTTAGTTTTTGTATCTAATTGCTTTGAAGTGGGTGATACGTGCTGTTGAATTGGTGTTTTAGTTTGCACAATGTTAATTTCTGTACGGCAGATATGCTTTAATTTATTCCAGAGGAAAGCTGTGTTAGTCATATGGAAGTAATACAATCATATTTTGCATATACAATAACTCTATGCATTTTCAAGTGCATACCATCTGTTAAGCTTTTTGCCAGCAAGCCACAGTTTTAATACAGCATGCAGAAAAGGTAGGTGCTATAGACAGCACGTCTGGGTCACTACGGTCTGGTGAGTGCACTGAGTTAAAGTGCTGGAGACGGTTCTTGAGCTCTGCTGTGGGACTTTGGCAGGGCGCACATCTCCTGTCTGGGCTTCAGCATCTTTTCCTGTAAAGTTAATATACTGTTTATAGTCTTCACTTGGAAAAAATGAAAACACTGAGATGAACTGATGAGGAAGAAAAAACATGTATGTAACTATTAATTGAAAGCCAGATTCTGTGAGGTCCTGAGCACTTTCTCTTGTTTCTGATTGTTGAATACCTTCCTGATGTGAATCCTAAATGAAGAGGAATGAAATGTGAGCGTTACACTTTTTTTATTGCCTTCCCCCTTGCTGCATTGAATATTGGTGAAGAGTAAAGACAGATTTTTTAATTTTTTTTTTATGGAGACAGCCCTATTGGTAGCTTGTTCAACAAAGGTGTTAATGATTCCTGGTGGTATTTTTCTAAATCTGTTGTTTACGTTCCCAGAACAAAATGTGAGGCAGATTGGGAACCTGCCATGTGTAATGAATGATCTTATACACAGAGAGCTCCTCTTTGCTCAGTGCTGTTAGTACTGCTGAAATAAAGGGGTTCCTGTTCTCCCTCCATATGATACAAAAAAGCAACACCTCCTGAGAACGTTAGAACATTTTGAGACCTCTGACTTTATTTTTAGCAGTGGTTTTGGTGTGGGTTGAAAATACCATTTCCATTAGAATCTGTCTTTAAGTTTTCCTTTTTTTAAAAAAAAAAAAAAAGTTAAAACCAAGTGTTTGGAGTATAACAAAGACAATGTTTAGATGGAAGAGGCTTTAAGTTACAGAGGAGGATTGTCTGTACTGCCTGCACGCCTGCTCAGCTAACTGAGCTGTGCTGCCAGCTTAACTATCTCTTCCTGTTGGCAACTTGATTAGAAATAAGGAGCATACTGCAATCAGGAATCCGAACAGATTTGAATAATTAAGCAGGTAGGCAAATAAAGTTACAGATTTGAAATGCATCTAGTGCATTGTCTTTTGTTTCCATTTCAATGTGTTCTTAATCCATATCCATTTCATTTTAGAGGAATGTTCTCCAGCCTTTATGGTTGGCTTTTCTCATCCCCCCTGACCTCTGCAATATTTATACGTAAGGTTGCTCGTTGGCTTGCTGGAAGCCCTGCACCCACGCCCACCACTGCCAAGCACAGCTTATTTCCCCCCCTCAGCTCCATGCAGCTTTCCATCGCTTAGAAAGCCTATTCAGGCCTTAGCCAGAAATCTAACAAAGCCTTTCACTTTGGAGCCTTCAAAATCTCTCCTTTATTTGCCCTGTCTGGGTACATTTAAAATACACAGATCTCCTTGAAAAAGTATTCTGCCTTCTTGCTCAGCCTCATAAATGCCTTCAGGTAGCCAAGAGTGTTGGGCATCCTGGAGAGGTATCCAGGGCTGTGGTGCTGCAGCAGTCTGCATCTGTCTCTGAGCTCATCGCTTCTGATCACTGCATGAAAGGAGGAGATGAAGCAGGGGTGGCCCACATCACAGAGGCATACATATGTGTGTGCAAAGGCCCAAGTCATGTTTTGGTGTTAGGTCCTTTTCTTTTTCCTGTGCTCACTCTTTGGTTGAGCTTCTTGATGTACCAGCAGTGTCGTCTTCCCTCTTCCACCTTTCCTCAGGTGGCATTGCAGTTGACATTGCACAGAGGGAGGCAGGCCAGTCAGGAAGCAAAGGACAGACCTGATATGAAGCACTGCCAATTTAGTGTCAGAAACAGGGCTGGAGGAATCCCATTTTCACTTTTAATCCTTTTTCACAAAGTTTGTGGAGTGCTGTTGTGCAAGCTGCTTCCTGGTTCCATACCTTGAGTTGCAATTTGTTTGAATCCATCTATTCGATGTAAATTGTGTGTTATTGCCACAACACTCGGCATGTCGTGTACCTGCTATTTCCATGCCCCCCAGTTTGTCCCAAGGTAGCATTCCCTTACTTCTCTTGGCACTGGTGGCAAGAGAGAGCACCTAAGCCTCGCTCTCTGGGAAGCACCACTTGGCTGCAAGCAAAAAGCGGATTCTTTGAGCCAGAAGAAACACTGGCTTCCATGTTATTCTTCTCATGAATCTGAGTCTTTAATTAAGTTTTTAATTATTTGCTCTAGGCTTCAAAAGAATTATAACCTCTAAAGCCAAGCAACTACAATAGGAAATTAATTAGGGTGACGAGAGCAATATAACTATCATTTCAAACTAGCCTCCTGAAAAAGGAGGTAACATTTCTTACTTTAATTTCCCTTTGATTTTCAGCACTGTTACTTGGCAGTCCCTAAACCAGCAGGGTGTAGCTAAAGCCCCAGTGACATTCTGGGACAATAATTGCATTTATTGTTTTTCCTTTGCTTTCTAGTCCAAACCATATGTTTCTGCCTTTTAAGATTAGCCCTAGGCTCTGCTCTATCTCTGTTAAGGGCTTGTCTACTTAGCGAAAGAGCCTGGGATAGCTAACACGGCGGCTATTCTGTATGGGAGGCAGTTAGTGTGGAGCACAGAGAGAGTGAATGTGGAGCGCTGGTTGTATTTCTGTTAATGTCATAGCTCATTTCAGTACTGCACCTCCAGACAGGCAAGCCATAAGGCTGCCAGCTGTGCTCAGTGAGCAGCTGGATGGAATGGCACGGGCGGGCTTTTCTGTCGAGCCCCCCTTTCTGTAGCCCAACTATCCACTAGTCAAACTACTTGATTTACTGTGGGTGTAGCTGCCTGCTTTGTACACCAACAGTCCATTATTACCTCTATGTATATCTAAATGTAACCTGATTTTTAGGATATCATTCATGCATTAAATATGGTGTTTTGCAGGTGATGATAAAAAAGTGGTCCATCCCTTGTCCTCTACCTCTGAAGAGTGCAATAGAACCTTTACAGGTAAAGTGCATGATGTTTTGAAGTTCTTCTAATTTTACTAATAACTGGAATGATTTTTTTACATTAACACTTTCAAAATTACTTACGCTTTAAATTCCTTCTTTTCTTAGCCATCGCAGTTTTACTACCAAGAAACCAAAAGGTTTCATGTCTGTGGTTTGGGCTCATTCTCTCATTATGTCATGTTTTTTGCATGTATGTCTTACAGGTTTCAAATTCTACTGCGGACTGTAAAGCAAAGCTCTTTCATCTTTCAAAGGAGGTAATCTCTACTAACAATAAGCTAACTAAAGGGGAGGGTGTTAAAGAATTGGGGTTTAATCTCTATCCAGGGTAAGCTAAACTTCTGTAAAACTTGTTATAGGCTGCTGAAATATTTCCTATACCTACTGCCAAGCGTTATCCAGTCTCTCCTTTTTTTATATGAAGGCTGGGTGTCCAAGTTAGCATTTAATGAAAACATTTTGCAAATGTGACTGAAGTATTAAGTATAACAGATCCAGCAGTGGTCAGCCTCATGATGCAGTCAGATCAAGCCAATTTAATGTGCTGGAAGTCAGTGCTGCTTGACTGCATGCACACTTTCAGTTCCTTGAAGAACAGGTTTACTGAAACTGTCTGGACTTAAACTTCGTTTTTACTTACCTGAAGCTAATTCTTCAGGTCTAATGCAATCTTGTGCATTTCACTGGATGCCAGCTTGGGTATTTGTTAATTAATCTGGCATTTAAATTGTGTCACCACTCACTGTGTCTTGCAGGAGAGGAACTATTATAGGATCATGGAATCATTTAGGTAGGAAAATACCTCTAAGATCATCAAGTCCAACTGTTCACCTGGCACTGCCAAGCCTACCATTAAACCACGTCCCTAAGCACCACATCCACACATCTTCTAAATACCTCCAAGGGTTGGTGACTCAGCCTGGGCAGCCTGTTCCAACAATTCACAAAGCTTTCAGTGAAGAAATCTTTCGTAATATCCAACCTAAACCTCCCCTGGCACTCTGGTCTCTGCTGGGTGAAGAGGAAGGGGAAAAGAGAAGAATAAGTCTGCGACAGGCCTATAGCACATTGGAACTCAAGAGGGCTGCAGTTGGTTGCATTTGTCTGAAAGAACAAA